>NC_059197.1:32202229-32252229 GCF_020615455.1 Coregonus clupeaformis | reverse complement strand
GTTCCAAACTGACTCTGGGACAGTTGTGGGACGATAGATCCCAAATCCATCCAACCAGTAGGTCTCGGCTACAGCAATGAGTCTGATGCAACAGATCAGCACGTTTAGCTTGATCAATTATTTCTTCACATTATAAGCGCAGCAATGCTCACAAGGCAGTAGGCTACAGATGTCAGATCTTAACTTGATCATGCTTTTGTTGCAGATAATTTTCCTGATGCATCAGGAAATTCAAATGAGCCTTGTGATTGGCTAAAAATGAGCAGTTCTCTTTCTCTCCATGCGGGGCCAGTCGAGTCATTGGGATCAGGGCTAGAACAGTACTAGATCCTCCAGACAGTACAGCCCACAGAGAGTAACTAGAACAGTACTAGATCCTCCAGACAGTACAGCCCACAGAGAGTAACTAGAACAGTACTAGATCCTCCAGACAGTACGGCCCACAGAGAGTAACTAGAACAGTACTAGTTCCTCCAGACAGTACGGCCCACAGAGAGTAACTAGAACAGTACTAGTTCCTCCAGACGGTACGGCCCACAGAGAGTAACTAGAACAGTACTAGTTCCTCCAGACAGTACAGCCCACAGAGAGTAACTAGAACAGTACTAGTTCCTCCAGACAGTACAGCCCACAGAGAGTAACTAGAACAGTACTAGTTCCTCCAGACGGTACAGCCCACAGAGAGTAACTAGAACAGTACTAGTTCCTCCAGACAGTACAGCCCACAGAGAGTAACTAGAACAGTACTAGTTCCTCCAGACAGTACAGCCCACAGAGAGTAACTAGAACAGTACTAGTTCCTCCAGACAGTACAGCCCACAGAGAGTAACTAGAACAGTACTAGTTCCTCCAGACGGAACGGCCCACAGAGAGTAACTAGAACAGTACTAGTTCCTCCAGACAGTACAGCCCACAGAGAGTAACTAGAACAGTACTAGTTCCTCCAGACGGTACAGCCCACCGAGAGTAACTAGAACAGTACTAGTTCCTCCAGACAGTACAGCCCACAGAGAGTAACTAGAACAGTACTAGTTCCTCCAGACGGTAAAGCCCACCGAGAGTAACTAGAACAGTACTAGTTCCTCCAGACGGTACAGCCCACCGAGAGTAACTAGAACAGTACTAGTTCCTCCAGATAGTACAGCCCACAGAGAGTAACTAGAACAGTACTAGTTCCTCCAGACGGAACGGCCCACAGAGAGTAACTAGAACAGTACTAGTTCCTCCAGACGGTACGGCCCACAGAGAGTAACTAGAACAGTACTAGTTCCTCCAGACAGTACAGCCCACAGAGAGTAACTAGAACAGTACTAGTTCCTCCAGACAGTACAGCCCACAGAGAGTAACTAGAACAGTACTAGTACAGATAGAACAATGAGACAGATATTTCACCGGATGTATAAATGGAAAGCATCTGGTTGGCGTTTCCAGTGGCCAGCAGTGGGAGAAGATGGAACGAGATGGATTTTGGCCGACATTCTGATAATTTACTCATCGATTAAACATTTGATCTCAATACAGTTTTCTGTTCCCGAAACTACAATTTCTTACAAACAGAGTGGACTAAGTTTTGTAGACTTTACCCGTTGCCAAAGTTTCCAAAAAGTGCATTGTTTAGAAGGAGTGCAAAGGCCATTTTGAGTTATTGCACACACGCACTTCACATAGTAGGCGATCCCCAACTGAAATATGCAAATTCATGCTAGAATGCGCCAAGAGGATCTCGCTCGTGCTTGGCTCCGCCACCTCCTTGCTTGTTCTGCCCACTATGGCTCATTTGTTCCCATTTGAAGCGACAGGCTGTGGTCTATCGTGGTTTAGTTATATAAATCTGTGGTACTAGTTCCTCCAAAAATGGTCAGTAGTGGGCCGGATTTGAACCCATGTCTACTCTGGCATATGTGTGCCATATTCAGCAGCTGTACTTGCTGGACCACACATGCACTGAGATAAACATTCATTGATTTTGCCTAATGCTTGCCTTAAACATATACCAAAACTGTAACACTTTATTTGACACCTAGCATCATAACACGTTATGACACAGTCATAACCATGTCATAATATGTCATAACAGCTGACATAACTTGGTCATAACACTGTCATGACCCACATATTTACACCTGTTGTGACATATATTGCGTTATTTTATGGCTGGTTATGACACCTACATAAGTGTCAACCCACATGTATTCAAATGTCTTTTTTCGCTGCCAAGAAGTTTCTTAAATCCTTTGTTGTTTTTAATGAATTCTTTATAGTCATGTTTTTTTTCATCATATTTTAAATAACTTATGACCAGAACATTATGACCATCCTGTGTCACTTTGCTTGGACTAAGAAAATACACTTTATAACACTGTCAATAAGCAATATAACCATCAGAATCATGTAAGCCAGAAAGGCCTATTGCTTACATGCCTTTATGTCATTTAACATAATAATAATAATAATATGCCATTTAGCAGACGCTTTTATCCAAAGCGACTTACAGTCATGCGTGCATACATTTTTGTGTATGGGTGGTCCCAGGGATCGAACCCACTACCTTGGCGTTACAAGAACCGTGCTCTACCAGCTGAGCTACAGAGGACCACATAAAAATACTGTTGGGCAAGTAGGCTATGGTGTAATGGAATGTTTTGCCTTGTGTGGGTAGGTTTTGTGGGTTTTGACGCTCTTCTGTAGGTGTCATAACCAGCCATAAAATAACGCGATATATGTCACAACAGGTCTATATGTTTCATGACAGTGTTATAACCATATTATGACAGGTTAGGACACGGTATGTCAGCTGTTATGACATATTATGACATGGTTATGACCGTGCCATAAAGTGTTATGACACTAGGTGTCAACTAAAGTGTTACCAATAAAACAATTGATCTAAAAGAAAAACTGATTTTTTCTTTAATTATTGTGTAATCCTCCTGTTGCAGGATTATTTTCCTCCTGCGACGAAATGTGGCATGAAGACTGACATCTGTAATGTGAATGTTCGTTCCATAATGTAATTAGCGGAAAACACCGTTGTCAAAAGCGCACCGCACATGCGAGCGGTTTCAGGCGACAGAGATTAAATTGTCCGTTAGAAATTTAGAAAAATTGGATATCTAAAGATGCAACAACTAGCATGGGTTGTGAATATGACCAGGATTGTGCCTTTGGCTACTGGACAATGAAAGGAAGTTGATTTGAAAACCAATAGAACATGAGATAAATAGGCTACTTGTTTCAATGGCATATGAAAGTCTTTATAAAATAATTGCCATATTTTTTTGGCTCGATACTTTGAAGCAAGGTAAGACATCATTCAGGTTTCAAACAATTAAGTACGTTTTCAAAATGCATATACTGCCTCCAGCTCACAGTGCAAAGTGGTGTGTGACGCGCTGAAGCCTGCCTACCATTGGCTAAGCACTTGAATGGCAAATAAGAAGCGCACTTCAATTACTAGTTGAACAAAAAAAAATGTTGACTCTTTTTCATCATGGCCATCACAGCTGTTTTTAACACGTAATTGAAGCGTTTCAGAATTGTTGCCAATGATTTGGGTTTATAAAAGCATGTGTCACTCCAGCAACAACAGGAGCTGTAGAATCATAAGAATCATAATGACTAATGAAAATACACACGCCCAATTTAATTCCACAAAATTGTGCAAATTAACCTATAAACCATAAGCACCGGTTAAATGTATTTCCATCCACAGGTATTTCCATCAATGAATAGGCTAAAAAATTATTATTTTGCTAAATGATTTTTTTCTCCTCCCTGACAATTGGCCAGTGACAATTTTATTTATCAGCTTAAAAATATATATATATCTGCCAAAAGCCAGCTATTTCCAGCTAAGGAAACCCTGGTGTGTTATACTGATGGTGTGAATGTGTCTTCCCTCAGGAGAGTGTGTGTTGGCTCTGAAGTCCATGATAGGCAGTACAGCACAGCAGTTCCATACCTACCTGTCCCACAGAGGGGAGGAGACGGGCAACATCAGAGGGTCCATGAGGGTCCGCGTGCCTGCAGAGAGGATGGGCACCAGGGAGAGGCTCTATGGTAACACGCTGTGTGTGTGTGTGTGTGTGTGTGTGTGTGTGTTCAGGAATCTGTGGAAAAGGACAAGGAAAGTGATTGGTTGATTGATTGATTGATATGTGTGTGCTGTAGAGTGGATCAGTGTGGATAAAGATGAGATGGGAGGACCCAAAGGCAGATCCACCCTGCCCCCCCGATCAGGACACGACTACGTCAAGTGAGTAACCCCCCTCATATTCCTAACCACGCCCCCATTCCTAACCACGCCGGGGAGTTAAACCATAAACTTCTTAAGTGTGTTCTTAGCATGTTCTTAGCATGTTCCTCCGTGTCTCGCAGGCCGTCTTTGACACACAAACACGTGGGGGCGGAGCTTGGGAAGGTGAGCGAGGAGGGAGAGAGGAGCACCAAGGAGGAGGGGACTGCAACCAGGTAACATACATAAACACACACATACACACACTCACACTCTTCACACAAACACACACACACACCTACCGGTCCTGCTGTGTGTGTTCCAGGACTAAGCAGGACTCTGCAGAGGGAGACCCCTCCACCTGTAAGAACAACAGCTACAATAACCCCGCCTACTACATCCTGGAGGGCGTTCCTAACCAATCAGCTGCCGCTCTGTCCCCGGAGCACCTCCCCTCCCCCTGCTCCCCCCCAGCCGGTAAGGCACACCCGTCTGGAGGGGGCAGGGGGAAGCCCTCCTCAGGGTCCTCCCACCTCTGCAGGCACACGGCTGGACACCCTGTCAGGCCCATCAGTGAGGAGGGGTCCTCAGAGGATGATGGGATTGCAGTGGTGGGGGTGGTGTCAGGGGGAGGGGCAGCCCAGGGGGGAGGAGCGGGAGGCACACTGAACCGTCCTCCTCCTGACTTCCCTCCTCCCCCCCTTCCTAAAGGAGCACAGGAGATGGCCGACATCCCCTTCTCCAAACCCCGCTCCCTGCACCCCGACTTGGCCGAGGTGAAGATCCCCGCAGCCAATCCCAGTCCTGCCTTTGTCCTGGGGGAGGGCTTTAGGAGGGGAGGGGCTGGGGGGCTGGATGACCAATCATGTTCGGTGCTGCAGATGGCGAAGACACTGAGTGAGAGCGAGTACCCCCCTCCCCCCCGTGCCCCCTCTGCACCCCCCCACCACAGAGGCCAGGGGTTGGGGTTAGGGGACGCCTGTCGCACCTTCCCTCCCCGAGCCCCCATCACAGAGAGCATCGCTGAAGATCTACCAGAGGAAGTGAGATATTTGTGTGGGTGGGTGGGTGTGTGGGTGGGTGGGTGGGTGGGTGGGTGGAAGTACTATGAATAAAAGACAGAGAAGTGCTCATGTTGGGAATAGGTTATTTTGATATATTAATGAAAAGCTTCTCCAGTGTTAAAATGTGTGTGTGTGTGTGTGTGTGTGTGTGTAGGCGCTGTGGGGAAGCAGTAGCTCGTCTCTCTCCGTGGGGGAGTCCTCTGTGGGAGAGTGGCTACAGAGACTGGGGCTGGAGCGGTATGAGGAAGGTCTGTTACACAACGGCTGGGACGACCTCGAGTTCCTCAGGTACACAGACACACAGGGTGTTTCTCAATATGCATACTACCGTGTTCCCCACTCTCATGCTCCGAGTGCATTCTCCAAGGACGTTCTTGTGAGCACGAGAGTGGGGAGAACGCATAAAACATTACATTTGAGAATCTCCCCGTACTGTATTACCTCACGCTTCACCTCCCCATTCACCGATCCGTCTTCCAGCCAGGACAACGGCAGCAATAGACGAAACAAGATATATGCAAAGCAATCGTTTTACTTCATAATTATCAGCTAGATATATGTGAATCCTTGTAATCTAGCTAGCTAGTTAAACAGGCAAAAATGACCTAAAACTAATGTTATGCAAGGTACTTTAGATGTCAATTCTTCGTAGCTAGCTAGCTAGCCAGTTAGCCCTATTGACTTACTATGGAATTACCCATTCACTGATCCTTCCTTCTTCTAGCCAAGACAATGGCAATAGAGACGAAACAATATATACACTAACAATTCTTTGTGACTATCTGGCTCGCTAACAGTAGTAGCTAGCCAGTTAGCTCTATTGACTTACTATGGGCATACGACCTAAATACAGTGGGTATTGTAGGCAGCTAACCATGCCAAAATTAACACCGCATGTATTTATTAACGTATCAAGATCAAATATTGTAGTCAGAGTGTATTTTCTCTCGTGTCATCTCAAATAATGGCCGCCGTTGATTTCAAGAAAATAATTTCTTACGTGGTTTGCATACTATCCGTGCATCGATGCATGCTTCAAAATATTTACAAACGGAGATCGTATTTGAGAAGTGCCCTCCGTGCTCCGTTTCGCAAACTTTGATTTGGACTCATACCCTGACCCTCAGTGCTCCAATTTGCGTGCTCGGAGTACGGTAGTATACATTTTGAGAAACACCCACAGACTCACACACACACACACACACAGATATTATGTCAATAATAAAAACATGAAACATGTCACTTCATGAATCTCATCCAATCATGTTCCTCCTTCTCAGTGACATCACTGAGGAGGACCTAGAGGAGGCGGGTGTTCTAGACCCCGCCCACAAGAGGATTCTGCTGGAGAGCCTGAGACAGCAGAAGCAGCAGAAGTGAGCTGAACCAGTCCATACTGGGCCATCCTGGGCCAAACCCAGCTGAACTGAGCTGAGACGTGCTAATCCATGCCAGACTGTGCCTTCTGAGAGAAATTGCACTCCCTCCGTTATACTTTATTTTGACAAACAGATCTGTCAAATGTCCTTTTTTAGATGTATTGTGCTGTGTGTAAGTGTCTTTATGTTATTGTAACCGTGGCTGTTGTGTTAGCCAGCCTTATTTAAACAGTAGAAACATTTCTGTCCTTTGTTAAGAATCAAAACATGGACCTCTACCCTGCCACCCCCCCTAACAGACCCCTTCCCTGCCCCCCCACCCCTTCCCTTCAGGCTGCGACTTCTTCTTGGGTGACATCACTAGTCTTGCCTCAGCCAGGAAAACACCTTGCTAGAACTAAGTATATTATAGTTTTTATTCCGCTCATGAATAGGATTATTAATATGATTATCTGTTCAGTGTTCTTTAGTGTGCATGTTTTATGTTTGAGAGCTAAAGGGAATGGAGCGAACAACACCGCATCAGCACTGAGACCTTCCTCTATCAGTGTGACTGAACCTCTTCTCAACACATTCTGTTGTTGCTTTGTTGAAGGCCCCTTTCCTTCAGTAGCACAAACTGCAGTACCCATCATGCAGTTGTCCATGTACTAATTTGTGTTTAATTGATGCTGAGCCAGCCTTAACACAGTGGGTCCCCAGGATCCTTACTGAGAAACACTGCCACACACCACACGCTGCTGGTTGTTCATTTCACCACATGATGGTGCTGTTGTCCTGTCAACCTCAGTAGGAGCGCAGGTAAAAAACTGAAGACACACCAAGTGATAAAAAGGACTGTTTTTAACATTATACATTAACGTTCATGATTATGTTTTATATAAATGTATATGTTGACGTTATTTGACTGTTGTAAAAAAGACTGTGTTGCACATTGAGTAGAAACAGGAGAAATGTGAGTGAATTTAGTGTTTTTCTGATGTTGTCACCAATTGTTTAGCTCAATAGCATAAAGTAGCGCCTACCATTCCTTCTCATATAGCCCCCTCTCCCATTCAATCTACTATACCCCCCTCTCCCATTCCTTCTCATATAGCCCCCTCTCCCATTCAATCTACTATACCCCCCTCTCCCATTCCTTCTCCTATACCCCTCTCCCATTCAATCTCCTATACCCCCCTCTCCCATTCCTTCTCATATAGCCCCCTCTCCCATTCAATCTCCTATATCTCCCATTCCCTAGGGCATTATCCTAGAGTGCCTTCTCCCTTGTCTCTTCTCCTATACCCCACAGTGCCTTCTCCTATACCCCCCTCCAAGTTTCCAGTGACTTTGATGTCAAGTTAGATTATTTCTTTATGGGGGTGGAGAGGGTGTTGATTTGTTCACTCCTCCCTAGTCAAGCTCTACCCTATTGTAAAGATGGTCTGTGTTTCCAGCTCCTTACTGGTCTTTCTCTGGTTGTAACAGTGTACCCATTGATCTCTTGTTATCGTTCAGTTTTCTCCGAAAATAAAAAGCTAATATTTAACCCGCCAACGCTGTTTGTTTCTCTTGGCACTATAACTGACTACATTTGAAGGTTTTATGTGTTTTAATGGAAATACCTAGGAGAGGACAAGGAAGAACGATGGGAGTAAAATAGAAAGGAAGGAGAAAGTGCCTTAAATACAACACACAACATCATACCGCACGCTATTAAAAAAAGAACTGACGGAAGTTCTCAGTGGCTGTGACATCTTGTTCTGTTGTCTCCTCCTCCAGCTTACTTTGAGAGGGCTTAGTGAAGGCTGATTTCACCATCACTGGCTTCAGGAGCTTCAGTTTTGACATGGGGGATCAGTATATTTGTACACTTTCTTTCCCTCATTGGTGCTGAGACTAGGAGAAGACTGGCCACTGTGACTCTTTTCTGTGTGTGTGAGTGAGACCAAGAGAGAGGTTATTTGAGGAGAAGAAGAAGCAATGTCAGTGCAGGGAAGAGTGATAATATGATCCCTTAGCATCCCCCTCAATGCTCACAGCCAGGGACACACACAAAACCACACCTTGTTAGTTTGAGCAATGCTTTTATAGGGTAGATTTATGACAGAATATTACAGTAGTGCTATAACCCTTCATACAGTTGCTATAAGCCTTCCCTTTGCCCTGATGTAGACAGGATGGGCCGATGAGCTGAGACATGCTCTGTAATGAACAACTCCTCAAAGCAATGTGGAAAAAACACTCTAGACTATAACTAATATTTATATTACTATTTACAAATCATTTTCAATTACAACATTTTGATATCTGTCCATTTAAAAAGACGTTCTGCTTTTGGTCACAAAAACATGTTTATCGTTATTCCATTAGTTAAATAACTGCTCTCCAGTAAAACTGTCTAGACTACCGTCTCTATAGTAACATGGGGACGCAGGGGGAGTTGTGTCACAGACCTTTAGCGTGACGTGTGTTCTATGCAATAATAACGGTTGACCACTGGTCTACTAGTGTTCAAGCTGTGGTCAGAGAAAATCCAACAATGCTGACCTGAATCCCAAAACAGAACTCTTAAACATCTTGCCCAAGTCAGTGAGTGGGGGGGGTCGTCTAGTGAGACAGTAGGAGTTGTGTCGAGGTTCACTGGCAGGGGTCTAGTGAGGATGTGAGAGGGGGTCTGGTCTGGCATTCAGGGAGATAATTGGATTTGAGGGTCCCCTCTCCAGTACCGAGGGATTTGGGGGATATAAAGAAAGTTGTGCTTGTTGATAACAGTTTGGGTTTTGTCCCTCTGATTCTCCCCAGGGAGACTGACTGTTTACCTTCACCCTGCCTGGTTAACATACTAATCAGGAGGTACAGGGGCTAGGAGCTAGCGATACTAATCAGGAGGTGCAGGGGCTAGGAGCTAGCGAGGAGCTAGCGATACTAATCAGGAGGTGCAGGGGCTAGGAGCTAGCGAGGAGCTAGCGATACTAATCAGGAGGTGCAGGGGCTAGGAGCTAGCGATACTAATCAGGAGGTGCAGGGGCTAGGAGCTAGCGATACTAATCAGGAGGTACAGGGGCTAGGAGCTAGCGAGGAGCTAGCGATACTAATCAGGAGGTACAGGGGCTAGGAGCTAGCGATACTAATCAGGAGGTACAGGGGCTAGGAGCTAGCGATACTAATCAGGAGGTGCAGGGGCTAGGAGCTAGCGAGGAGCTAGCGATACTAATCAGGAGGTGCAGGGGCTAGGAGCTAGCGATACTAATCAGGAGGTGCAGGGGCTAGGAGCTAGCGATACTAATCAGGAGGTGCAGGGGCTAGGAGCTAGCGAGGAGCTAGCGATACTAATCAGGAGGTGCAGGGGCTAGGAGCTAGCGAGGAGCTAGCGATACTAATCAGGAGGTGCAGGGGCTAGGAGCTAGCGATACTAATCAGGAGGTGCAGGGGCTAGGAGCTAGCGATACTAATCAGGAGGTACAGGGGCTAGGAGCTAGCGATACTAATCAGGAGGTACAGGGGCTAGGAGCTAGCGATACTAATCAGGAGGTACAGGGGCTAGGAGCTAGCGATACTAATCAGGAGGTACAGGGGCTAGGAGCTAGCGATACTAATCAGGAGGTACAGGGGCTAGGAGCTAGCGATACTAATCAGGAGGTACAGGGGCTAGGAGCTAGCGAGGAGCTAGCGATACTAATCAGGAGGTGCAGGGGCTAGGAGCTAGCGATACTAATCAGGAGGTACAGGGGCTAGGAGCTAGCGAGGAGCTAGCGATACTAATCAGGAGGTGCAGGGGCTAGGAGCTAGCGATACTAATCAGGAGGTACAGGGGCTAGGAGCTAGCGAGGAGCTAGCGATACTAATCAGGAGGTACAGGGGCTAGGAGCTAGCGATACTAATCAGGAGGTGCAGGGGCTAGGAGCTAATGTTACTAAGTGCACCACAATGTCTGCTAAGGCCTTTCGGACTGTGTATACTGTGTGTTTGTTTGGGGGGGGAGTGTGTAGCTTTGTTGGAGTGAGAACATACAGAACAACTGACACACACACACCCCCCGTATGAGATGCATGTTACACACACTTCAACACAAATACTCACACGCACACATTCACAAACTACAACTGCCACTTAGAGAGTCCGGGTGGTAATAAATTAAAGGGGGCAGTAGATAGAGGGGGAAGGAGAGTATAGATATACAGTAGTTATACTAGAGATCTCTGCTCCGTGTCTCTAGTACAGGTTAGTCTTGAGAGCATTGGGTTTCCGGTGGAAGGAGGAGAGAACGCCAGCGAAAGGCCCTGTCATACTGTCTGCAGGCTGCCACGCCTTCAGCAGCTCTGGAGCCTGGGCTGCGGGTTGGGCCATTCCTGGGTTAGCGGGGCCTAGGCTGGGCCAGCCAGGGGGTTTGAGCCCCTGCAGAACGGGGGAGCTGGAGGTGTTAGCGTAGCCGGCGTTAGCAGGGGCGGGGCTGGGGCTGAGGCTGAGGCTGGCAGGGCTACCCATGTTCCCATTGGCTGAGCCAGGCAGCGAGGCGGTGCTGTCAGGGGTGGGACTGCAGGTGGACTCTTTTGATTCGTCATCATCTGAGGAAGATCTCGGCTCGCCCTTTTTCCCCCCGGTACTGCCGTTATTCCCTCCTGAGCCCCCGGTCCCATTACCGGATTTAGAGTTGGCTGCACGCTCCACCTTACGGAATTTAGCCCGCCGGTTCTGGAACCACACCTGATACAGACAGACAATATAGTTTAGTCTCATTCTAACGTCTAAACATACAACCAGAGGAAAAAGGCAACAAAATAAATACATATAGAAATACTCATAATAATGCATACTATCTCTAAAATAAACTAATGAAGGATGTATAGATTACAATTTGGTAGATTGCAATAATTTTTACAATAACTGACTGCATCTCTAAAAAAAAATACATGATGGTGTAGGCCCATACATGCATGAAAATGTTTTATCTATTGTGAATTCATTCTATTGTGAATTCGTGTTTTTCATCAGACCACTGGACTCACCTGCACCCGCGCCTCAGTAAGGTCGATCTTGAGCGCAAGCTCCTCGCGCGTGTAGATGTCGGGGTAGTGGGTCTCCGCGAACACGCGCTCCAGCTCCTTCAGCTGTGAGCTCGTGAAGGTGGTCCTTATGCGCCGCTGTTTCCGCTTCTCGTTTAAACCGGAAGGGTCCGAGAAGAACTTATATGGAACTGCGGAGTCAACCAATCACAATAAAACCAATTAGTGATGCTCTGTTTTATTGTAGACGTTTTTCTATAGGCTGTGTTATGGAGTTGTTTTTGTCTGACCCCGTAGGCTACAGGCTATAGCTTGACGCAGATTTATTTATTTTTTTCCAGGACATAATACTCGTTTTAATTTACTTGATCAATTCAACTAACGGTATATAGCCTACCAGTAGGCCTAGGTGAAATATCGTGGTTCCTATATTTATATAATTTATTATTCTGAGTAATTTTTTATTGATGTTTCTCTTTTGCTTTAGTCTATGGCAATGACAGGAAAGTAGTCCATAATCGTACAAAATATATGACTATATTTATGCAATTAGCTAGTTGTAATTATACCATGAACTAACCTAAATAATTTGTCATTTGATCAAATTTGCCTAAGCTAAACATGGAATAACAGAATTTGATAGGCTATCAACAAGGGCATTGAATAAAATGTTGTGATAGACTAACCACCTGCCAGTTTCATTCAAACTATTTTTTTTATTAAACGTGTCATACAGCCTTATAATCAGATATTTTGTAATAGGCGAAATCACCGTTTTTTCCCAGAAAGAGAGAGGGCGTGTATAATGCACGGGACGGTCTGTCAGTGTGCCTTCGTTAGAACTGCAATAAAAGCATATTTTTTAAAAACATTAGCTTATACAAAAAGTTAGAGGGAATTCACATGATCATATGTAAAAATGTATGCACACATGACTGTAAGTCGCTTTGGATAAAAGCGTCTGCTAAATGGCATATTATTATTATTATTATTATTATTATCTGGATATAAGCAGTGAAATAATCACGTTTTAGGCGCAGCAGCAGGTGTACGCTTTTCGAATGAGGTGGCTTAGCCTGCGCTATTCAACCATTTGATGAAAAAAAAGTTTGTATTAGTTGTAGGCCTATTAATAGTTGTAAAACTTGTTGATGCTGTTAATGTAAGTTTTTTTATTATTAGGCTATTATTATTATTATTATTATTATTATTATTATTTCATTGCTATTATAAGACAGTTGTTGCCATATTATTCTTGTTACTAAGTGGGCTATTGTTTGTTAGTTTTATTTTATTTTTTGTACACTTGAAAACGAGGTTGTGCATCTCAATAGATTTCATCCTGCAAAATGTTAAACAAATAAATAATCTCATTTGCATATTTCACCATAATGACATGAATCATAAAAACGGAAATGTATGGCAAGGTAGCAAAAAACAAACATTTGAATTGCGCAGTCGAATCGTGACCACAAAACGAATTATGATGGTTAAAGTAAAAGGTAGATTTTAGGATAGACCAATTTCTATTAAATTGACTAAACAAATTACAAATTTGATTAGTTGATAATACAGATATATTTGCCATCTAACGAATATTACACTGATTGAATTATCCCCATGACAACGAACATAAAACGAGAGGTTAGATTTGAGCGACCCTCAAATTAAGAGGTATGATAATATTTATAATTTCGATTGATTGGGTTTTCATTAATCAAATTAAATGTCTTACCTTCTTCGATTAGCCTAGTTGGTATAATCAAATAACAAAAATGACATTTTACCGCACGTATTTCAAATTAAACCAGACGCTTTAACTATAGCCAACATCCCAAGACATTTGCAGCTGGAGATTAAACACTGCCGTGAGCAACTCCTGCGTGCCAAATTTCCCGCTCATGCCCCACTATACCCTCTCCCATGCCATCTGCGCGCTCTTACCTGTGGAGTAGGGTGTTGTCTGGTGCTCGCGAAGGGACCCCAGTGTGCAGCTCGCGGTGCTGAGGGGCGCGCAGCCCGGGTTGGCACCGAACCCAGTCCGGATCGGGTTGTACTGGAACGAGCTGGCCTGGCTGCACGAGCTGAAGTCCGCGTAGGCCGATGCCTCCATGGCCGCCATGCACGAGTCATAGGAGTTCAGGTAGGAGTAATCCATTTTATACATGGAGGCGCGAGGACGACAACTCTGGGGCGAGCGCTGGATGAAATGTACTTCTCAGGATTCGAGAGGAATTAAAACGGTTAAAGCTGCAAAAACACCACAGAATGAGTCCCCGAGTTCAGTCCCTCTCTCAATTCGGTTTTCTTGTTTTCAGTCAAAGCAGGGTGTTATTTTACCATATATTTATTTATTCACGTCTTTCTCTCTTCCTTGACAGCAATATTCCTGAAATCTCTTTCTTTCTTTTCTCTCTCAGTATCAGTATCTTCCTCTTCCATCCACGTCAGTTTCGCTCTCGCTCCCTTCCGGACCACCTCGCTTAGCGCTCAGTATGATAGCGCACCCGCCAGCTCGCGCAGTGTTTATAATAAACTTGGCAGTCCACGAGACAATAACGAGGCGGTGGTCTCTTTCCATGACAATGTCTCGAGAGTCTATTGGGGGGCATCGTGCGAGGCCAGCCCCCTCCCACTACTCATGCATTACTAATGCAAGCGAAGTTAACCCTCAGCTAGACGTCTTTATGCCAGAGAAACTCCTGATATGATTCTGATTTCTGGAAATAAATATTATATTTGATGTTGTTCGAGATGTAGCCTTTCTCTCAGTGTAAGAGTGATAACCTATGTATGGGGTTTATGTGTAACCTCAGAGTGTCTGACTGCAGAACCAAACTAAACGCGTTTCAATCTGTGGATCCCATGGAAAGCTTTCATAAACGCATTGACTCCCCATAAATTGGTTTAACTTATTGTTCAGTGGCATCCAACGTGATATGAAACACACTGGCACGCGCCTCTTGGGCCATAAGCTTATAATGCCCAGGGTGGTTAGAGGACAATATGGGTGGTTAGAGGACAATATGGGTGGTTAGAGGACAATATGGGTGGTTAGAGGACAATATGGGTGGTTAGAGGACAATATGGGTGGTTACAGGACAATATGGGTGGTTAGTGGTTAGAGGACAATATGGGTGGTTACAGGACAATATGGGTGGTTAGAGGACAATATGGGTGGTTACAGGACAATATGGGTGGTTAGAGGACAATATGGGTGGTTAGAGGACAATATCAGGGTCTCCTCTTATTCCGGGGCTGAAATGGAAGTGAACACTAAATCGATTTAACGTGTATTAAATACATGAATTATCAGATGCATAGACAACCAGGAGTGTGCTCTGCTATCTCTAGGTCTGTAATTCAACCGTTTGAGAAATTAAGAGGCTTTTCGTTAGAGGAAAATAGCCTTTATTCGACTAAATCATATCATCCAAACCCTTGGAGCTTGTGTTGCTAAATTAACCGTTTTACGCGCGTGCTAAATTGATTATGGGAATAGGGGAAACTGGCCCTGTGTGTGTGTGTGTGTGTAATAATATAATACGGTTTTATATGTAAAAAAGCAGCTCTCGATAGCGGCAGAGGGCTCTTCTCGTATTATCACCGCTTACTTGACCAGTGGCCCCGTCTAATGCCATTACAACCCGCCGCCCTGCCATGTTTATATCCCATTGAATAACCCGCATCTTGCTGTGTCAGGACTTGGGTTTCACCGCGCACAACAAGTCTCCAGCAATATCAATAACGTCAGGAATCTTCTAGAAAATGTATGTTGTCTGAACGCATGGCACACAGTGGTGGCAGCAGCAAGGGCGCGCGGTCAGGCCCGGTTCCCATGCAGGGAGTCTTGCGTTAGAAGGGCGGGGAGCACGGGGAGAGAATAGTCGTTCATATTTGCCACTACAGTGTCTCTAACTCAGATACTTTTTCATGTATGGGCTTATATGTCACAAAAACGATGATAATAACAATGGTATCAATTATAAATTATAAAACAAAAACAAAAACAACGCAATCTTGAGGCCTTTAAAATAATATACAACAAAATGAATATATGTTTATATTATGATAATTACATGCAGTCACAATAGTTATCAGTTCATTTTCGTTTCTGACTCTGCTTTTTAAAGCTTAATCATGGACATTTTCATGGACTCTTGAACACATGTTTAGTTATTTGTATGCCTCATCATCTCACCGTTGTCCCCTGTAGGCCTATCGGCATACTTTAACTTTTTTGTTGTTGTCAATGGGGCTGTTTTTATTGCTGTGTTTTGAGTTCTTGCTCGGGTGGTTGTTGTAGACCGACAGGCTCATAACTTGCAGGTTAAACCACAAATACAAATAGGCCTATACATTTAAATCCATGTTATTCCTATAGGCTAATAGCTTACTCATTTTCCCTTCAACATATATCAATCACCTCTCCTCAATACCGGTGTTGTTACGTGAAGCTGCTTACTAGGCTACCACTCACTTTTCATTTAAAAAAGATTGTCAACTTCAATGCAATATAAGAAGTTGTTGTTTCAACACTGTATGCCACCGCGTGCTGTTTCAGCTTAATCAGTTTACTTCAGTTAATTAACTGTATATAAACGAATTATCTAAATAAAATGTCCGATACATATTTCCACATATGCCTAACTGGTGTGTGATTGCGATATTGTCTGAAGCATAATTTCTGATTGATCTGTAGGCTATGCGTCTGTCATCTTGCAGGTATTTTGGGTGCCCTATTGCACGAGCTCAACAAAGGGTTTTGCGGTCCTTGGGGCGCGCACGAGCCGGACACAGAATCAGAACCCATGTAGTCTCTCCCTCTCCCTCTCCCTCTCCCTCTCCCTCTCCCTCTCCCTCTCCCTCTCCCTCTCTCTCTCTCTCTCTCTCTCTCTCTCTCTCTCTCTCTCTCTCTCTCTCTCTCTCTCTCTCTCTCTCTCTCTCTCTCTCTCTCTCTCTCTCTCTCTCTCTCTCTCTCTCTCTCTCTCTCTCTCTCTCTCACACTAGTCATGGAGCTGTCGCGCGCTCTGACTCTAACCCGGTTAGAAGCGGGCCGCCTCAAGCCGGTGCGCCATTGTGCATATAAGTAATTCGGGATTGAATGGCTGGTTCGCCGACGGGACCCCATCGCGCCACCGTCCCTCATCCATCACCGTGCAAATCATATGCACTCACTAGCTCTATCCCCAAAATGTAGCCTATGCTGTGCACTTCCAGGCCTAATGCTTTCACAGAGCAGAAGAAAGGAAATAGGCCTACATAAATACAAAACCTGTTGAAGCGAGACACACTTTAATCTGTGTATTTACAGCAACAGGTGCATGGCAACCGCCCGTCCACACTATAACATTCTACCTGCAGTTTCATGGGCTGTTTCAGCACCGTGTCTGCCTCAATAAAATGCTCTAAATAAAGGTTAGAATAAAGCAGGTGAATGTGACAGACCACTGGCTGGTCGGTTCTCAACGGATAGGTTTTATGCCGACTCCAGTCCCCATCAGGCCTCCTGATTGCGCTAGACTGGGATGGGGCTGGTGAAGTAATTACCACTCTCCAATTCATGGATGCAAGGATTTCAGTCCATGAGATCAAAATTATGGTTTTACATTTATTTGAAATGATAGGCTACACTCTTAGAAAAAAAGGTTGTTTGCTTCACATATGGCACCCCTAAAGGTTCTATATAGAACCGAAATGTGTTTCATATAGAACCCTATATGAAAGTCAAGGGTTCTATATGGAACCAATTTTGGTTCAGTGAAGAAGAACCCCTGGGGTTCTGATCAAATAACTCTATAAAAGGGCTCTATATAGAACCTTTAGGAGTGCCATATATGAAGCAAGCATAGAACCCTTGTTGGTTCTATCCAGAACCTTTTTTTCTAAGAGTATAGGCGACTCCATTAAATTGGATAAAACATAGACACTTTTACAGGCTCATTTACAGCCCATTCTTCATAACGTATAGATCTATCCTTCAAGAATCTATCCACCCCATAACATTACAGCTGTAAATAGCCTATACAGACACAAAACGGTATCCTGACAGATGTAGGCGTACACTTCAATTTAAACAGAGGTTGAGATTTTTTATATGTTCCTCTAAAACTCGTAGAATTGCATGTATAGGCTAGGCTGTATAGCCTACGTGCACTGACTAAAAGTAGCCAACGAATTTTCCTTCAACAATTGTTTTGGAATATGGGATATGCATCAGTGGGTTATACTTATCATGCCAATATAGGCTTACATTCGATAACAACTACGCAATAAAAAAATACTTATTATTTACTTTATAGTTAATTGGAGCAGGCTTCCGCTTCTTTTTCCCATTCTGTTGAAAATGGGTTTGGTAGCCTCAGAGTTTCAGCAGCCATGCATGATCTATCTGCATAACATGATATTCAGTTGAAGTAAAATGCTCTGGATTATTTATAATTTTAATGGTGTCAATATCAGAGGGAAGCCAAATAGATATTTTCAAACAGTAAACAATATTATATTCTAATATATTCGATTATATTCTATTAGATAGGTATTCTATTATTTGTGAGTTGGTGACTCTAAATTACAAATGGACCAATCGCTATTTGGCCGTTAATTCGCCTGGTAGTTAATGAAAAAAAGGAAATGTCTAAGCCTATATCAAATGTCTATCGAAATAATTCATTAGGGCCTTTAATAATTATGGCTTCAACAACAGAACTGAGAATAACCATTTTGGTTAGGCTACCATGACTCCATGATAGTCCAGAGACTAGAATACATTACAGCTTTATCACCAGGTTCTAATCACCCTCTTTGGGACTGGTCAGGATTCTGCTCTCGTGATGGATCGGTTAGACTCTCTTTTGATTGACATTGAGTCTCCCCTCTCTCCATCTATCTCACTTCTCTCCATCTATCCATCACAGCCGCACCAGTCTCCCCAGGTCTCATCAATCTCCCCTCTACCCCCCACCCGCCCGCTTCATTAGGCCAATCTGCATTCACCAGCTATCGGTCTTCCCGCCCCGTCCACGGTACCGGCCTGGAGACAGACCCCGCTCTAATGGGAGGACTATCGGAAACGATTACCGTCAGAGGGATGGGGAAAGCGAAACCAAAACGAACGGAATTCAATTAGCCTATAGGAGACGTGCCCCATTTTCGTTCAAATAAGACATATTTGATTGCAAGGCAAAAAGACAGATTAATTACATGGGACCACCAAATATAAATTATCTAGCCAACAAGACACATGCGGTTCAGCAAGGCATCTAGGCCTATGATAAGTTAAGACACATTTGGGAGGAGGAATGTGACAATTTGGGGAAAGCGTTAGAATATTCCCTGACTGATCCCTCTCTCTGTCACTCCAGGGTCGCGAGGAGCGTCTTGTGGCTATTGTTGCCGCCTCTGTTGACTCAGACGCCATGAATGCGAAAGGTTACAGTTTCCGTTAAATCTCCCATGAATTTAAAAGTCCAAAGTTAAACCCCGTGCGCCCACTCAGGCCCCTGCGCGATGGCATTAGCCCGGATTAACAGGTCCTCGGAGACAAACAAGTCGCAAGGCTCTTTGGCTCTTTGAAGGGATTACGTTTTAACGTTTAAACTCTCGAGTGAAGGTCGCTATTCTTTTGCGCCACAATGGAAAACAAGCTACGCACATTTAACTTTGGAAACAGTTTAACTTTACCAGCAAACTCACCTTTGAACCCAAGAGACGGGACCGCCACACAATAGATGGCACACAGGACCCTGACTACTGCTGCGAGGTGCAGACCCCTCCTCAGTTCAGCAATGTCACCAATAATGGCATTTTTTAGGGAGTTTAAAATCAGACATCAGCTGTAGCCTGAACTATATATACTGTATATAGCCTAATGGCCTTGGCCTATGCAGGCCCTGTGGAACAAAAAGTCAATCGCCATCTGTCAATTCATCAATTTGGAGTATATGTACACATTCAGGTGATTAGGTTAATTCAAATTCAGCAATGAAAAGTTCTGTCTTGGAAATGTAGGGTAAAGGCTCATAATTTTTTTATGTCACCAGACATGGGGTTGAAGCAGGAGTGACCATCTTGGCAGCTAGCATGCCTTTACTCAGAGGGACAAATAATGTAAAGCAATGACGTCACACGGTAAAACCAAGTGTTTAGGATCTGAACACATAGAATTCCAATGAAAACTCGTCATAGTGCTTAGATTGTAAAAACCAGAACATGTTTGTTCACTACAACACTTTTTAAACACATGAACACGTTTATTCAGCATGTGTTTAGGTTTTAAACACTAAACACTGGGGGTGTTGTTTTAACACTGTAAAGTGAAAAAATGTATTAGCATATTTCACAGCATGTAACGATCCCGGCAGTCTGAGTCGGGTCCTGTCTGTGGACTAGTTTTTCTGCTCGTGATCTCCAGTTTCCCGAGGGTTCTGGAACGCTCCGGGGAGCTCTCTTGATTTCCGCACCTGCATCCCATCAGCAATCTGCACACCTGGTCCTGATCATCACCCTTCTTAGGCTCTGGCCTAACATCCATTCCCTGCCGGATCGTTAGCCATGAACAGTAGGTTTACCAGAGTATCAGTCTTAGAGCTTCTAGCGTTAGTTTTGTTGTTTTGCACCTTGTTGGTTTGTTGTTTACTTACCTCCGTTTTGTTCCATCTGCAGTCACTCATCCGGGACCTTCATCCAACCTCTGCCTGGTGGTCGGCGGCTGCCGAGCCATGATTGGATCAACCACTGCACCCCCAACAACTAATCAACGCCGCCCGCTCTGTTCCCTGGATTATTCAGCATCACTCTTGAATTTGTAAATAAACACTCACCTTCGTTTCAACTTACCTTGTCCTGGTCTGCTTCTGGGTTCTGGCTTTGTAACTCGTGACAGAACGATCCGGCCAGTAATGAACCCAGCGGACCTGGACTCTGTTCGCCATGCCATTTCCCATCAGGAGAAGATGTTGGGACAACATAGCACGGCACTACAGGAGATAGCGTTGTCAGTTCGGAACCTTTCTACCGGTCTGACGGAGGTCCAGAACCAGCGCAAGTTTCCGGTGGAGGATCCACTACCGGTTTCACCCATCTCGCCTGCCGCGTCTGGAGCTGTGTCCTTCCGTGAGCCCAAGGTTCCGACGCCGGATAAATATGAGGGGGAGCTGGGAAGATGCCGTTCTTTCCTTATGCAGTGTGGGTTAGTGTTCGATCTACAGCCCTACTCTTATGCCACAGACAAGGCTAGGATAGCCTTTGTGATTGAGTTGCTGCGTGGTCGAGCGCTGGAGTGGGCTTCAGCCGTTTGGGAACGACAAGACCCCTGCATGGCTTCATACCAGGGGGTTCACGGCCGAGATGAGGAAGCTCTTCGACCATTCCGTCCGAGGGAGGGACGCAGCTAGGCGCCTGTTTTCGCTTCACCAAGGAACTCGCAGCGTGGCCGACTTCGTGATCGAGTTCAAGACGTTGGCTGTGGAGAGTGGGTGGAATGAGGAGTCTCTGCAAGCGGCCTTTTACCAGGGTCTGTCGGAGCAGCTCAAGGATGAGTTGATCTCCTATCCGGAGCCTAGTGACCTGGACAGCTTGGTAGCCTTGTCTATTCGGGTGGATAATCGAGTCCGAGAGCGAAGGAGGGAGAAGCAATGGGGTCCGTCCAATCGATCAGCTTCTCAGTTCCCAGTCGGGTCGGGTGGTGGACCAGAACACGTCGATCATTCTCCACCACAAAGGATTAGTGGAGAGGTCCTCTCTCCCGATTCTGAACCCATGCAAGTGGGGCGGCACGGGTTAACCAAGGAGGAGCGTCAACATAGACGTAAGACCAACTGCTGCCTCTACTGTGGTAGCTCGGGACATTACATCTCCACTTGTTCCCGGCGGTCGTCAAACTGCCCGGCTCGCTAAAGTTGGGAGGACTTTTAGCAAACCAGTTTCAGCCTCTCAGTACCTCTGTCAGACCCCGTTTCCCGGCTACCCTTGTGAACAGGAATCAGAGCTTAGCGATTAACGCTTTTATCGATTCAGGTGCCGATGGAAGCTTTCTTGATGCCGAGTTGGTGGAACAGCTGGGGCTTTCCAAGGAGCAATTGCCGGAAGCCATTGAAGCGACCACTCTGAACGGCAGTAGTCTGGCACGTATCACGATGAGGACTGAACCGGTTAAGATGCTGTTGTCGGGGAATCATTCGGAGATGATTTCATTCTTCATTCTGCCGTCTTCCCATGTTCCTCTGGTCCTTGGATACCCCTGGCTGAAGGAACACAATCCCACGTTCGATTGGGTGACGGGCAAGGTAACGAGTTGGAGCCTTGATTGTCATGCTAACTGTCTCAAGACTGCCTGTCCCCATTCGGTTCCCAGTCAGGTGATTGAGGCTAAACCCCCAGATTTGTCCCTGGTTCCCGAGACATATCACGATTTGGGGGAAGTGTTCAGTAAGCAGAAGGCTCTGTCACTCCCTCCCCACCGACCATATGATTGTGCCATCAACCTGTTCCCTGGAGCTGTCTACCCCAAGGGAAGGTTATACAGTATCTCCCGCCCTGAACGTGAGGCTTTGGAGACCTACATCAAGGAGTCCCTAGCTGCTGGTCTCGTTCGTCCCTCGTCATCACCCCTGGGGGGCAGGATTCTTCTTTGTGGGTAAGAAGGATGGCTCTCTTCGACCGTGTATTGATTATCGGGGTTTGAATGACATCACGGTCAAGAACAAGTATCCCCTGCCCTTGATGAGTTCTGCCTTCGACTCCTTACAGGGTGCTACGGTGTTCACCAAGCTAGACCTACGCAATGCGTATCACATGGTCCGGATCAGAGAGGGAGACGAGTGGTTGACGGGTTTCAATACACCGATGGGTCACTTGAGTATCAGGTGATGCCGTTTGGACTGACCAATGCTCCAGCGGTATTCCAGAGTATGGTGAACGACGTCCTGAGAGATATGATCGGTCTCTTTGTGTTTGTTTACCTGGATGACATTCTGATCTTCTCGAAGGAACCTTCCGACCACGTCCAGCATGTCCGGCAGGTTCTGCAGCGATTGTTGGAGAATCGCCTGTTCGTGAAGGCCGAGAAGTGCGAGTTTCACGCCCACACGACATCCTTTCTCGGGTACATCATCTCCAGGGGAGAGATTAGGATGGACCAGGAGAAGGTTAGAGCGGTTCTGGAATGGGCCCAGCCCGGTACGAGATTGCAGCTCCAGAGATTTTTGGGGTTTGCGAATTTCTACCGCAGATTCATCCGGGATTACAGCCGTGTGGCCGCTCCGTTAACGGCCTTGACTTCCAGTATCAGGAGCTTCAAGTGGAATCCGGAGGCGGATCGAGCGTTTCTGGATTTGAAGAGGCGATTCACCAACGCACCGATTCTCTCTCAACCGGACACGGCCCGTCAGTTCGTCGTTGAAGTGGACGCGTCTGATGTGGGAGTTGGCGCCATCCTGTCGCAGCGATGCTCCACGGACAGTAAACTCCATCCCTGCGCCTACTACTCTCGTCGCCTTTCGCCTGCGGAGAGGAATTACGATGTGGGTAACCGGGAGCTTCTCGCGGTGAAACTTGCCTTGGAGGAGTGGCGCCACTGGTTGGAGGGGGCGGAGCAGCCGTTTATTGTCTGGACTGACCACAAGAACCTTGCTTACGTGCAATCGGCTAGACGTCTCAACTCCCGTCAGGCCAGGTGGTCGTTGTTTTTCGGACGATTCAATTTTTCCCTGACGTTCCGACCTGGATCTAAGAACGGCAAGGCGGGACGCCTTGTCTCGGATGTTCTCCAAGACGGAGGAGAGTGGGTCCAAGACCGAGACAATTCTCCCCCGGAACTGCGTCGTGGGAGCTGTTAGGTGGAAGATTGAGGAGGAGGTGATGGCGGCTCTTCGGACGCAGCCCGGTCCCGGTAACGGTCCACCCGGTCGGTTGTTTGTGCCTGAGTCGGTTCGTCCTGCGGTCCTCAAATGGTCCCACGCCAGCAAGATGGCTTGTCACCCTGGCGTGGCTCGGACGATGGCGTTTCTTCGCAGACGTTTTTGGTGGCCTGCCATGGCCGAGGATACTCGGGGTTATGTTGCTGCCTGTCCAGTGTGTGCGCAGAATAAGAGTACCAATCGGCCCAGCTCTGGACTACTTCACCCCCTTCCTATTCCCCGGCGACCATGGTCGCATCTGGCCCTGGACTTTGTCACTGGGTTGCCCGCTTCTGAGGGGAACACGGTCGTTCTGACTATCGTGGACAGATTCAGCAAGTTCGCCCACTTTGTGCCAATTGCCAAGCTTCCCTCTGCCTCGGAGACGTCCGAGATCCTGGTTAGGGAGGTTTTCAGGGTCCACGGGTTGCCCAGTGATATCGTTTCCGACCGTGGCCCTCAGTTTACCTCTGCTGTCTGGAAGTCCTTCTGTTTGGCCATTGGAGCTACAGTCAGTCTCACATCTGGTTTTCACCCCCAATCTAATGGTCAGGCGGAGAGAGCCAACCAGAAGATGGAATCCACGCTACGCTGCCTGGCCTCTTCCAACCCCACCTCCTGGGTCTCTCAGTTGCCTTGGGTTGAGTATGCCCACAATACTCTCCCTACATCTGCCACTGGGATGTCTCCCTTCCAGTGCCTGTATGGCTACCAACCTCCCTTGTTCCCTTCTCAGGAGAAGGAGCTCTCAGTGCCTTCTGTTCAGGCCCATATTCGTCGTTGCCACCGGACCTGGCATCGGGCCAGAAAGGCACTCCTTAGAGTTTCGGACCGGTATCAGCTCCAGGCGAATCGTCGCCGGATCCCCGCTCCCACCTACACCATCGGAGATAGGGTCTGGTTGGCCACACGGGATCTTCCTTTACGGACTGAGTCTAGGAAGTTGTTACCGAAGTTCATTGGTCCGTTTGTGGTGGAGAAGGTGATCAATCCGGTGGCAGTTCGACTCAAACTCCCGAGGACGCTCAGAGTCCATCCCACCTTTCATGTCTCCTGCCTCAAGCCTGTTTTCCTCAGTCCTCTGTTGCCTCCTCCGCCTCCTCCTCCTCCTCCTCGGATGATCGGAGGCGGTCCTGCCTACACGGTGCGACGCATCATGGATTCCAGACGGCGGGGCCGGGGTTTCCAGTATCTCGTGGACTGGGAGGGGTATGGTCCTGAAGAGAGGAGTTGGATTCCGCGGCGACAGATCCTAGATGCTGACCTCATCCGTGACTTCTACCGCCTCCATCCTGGCGCTCCGGGGAGTCCGCCCGGTGGCGTTCTCGGAGGGGGGTACTGTAACGATCCCGGCAGTCTGAGTCGGGTCCTGTCTGTGGACTAGTTTTTCTGCTCGTGATCTCCAGTTTCCCGAGGGTTCTGGAACGCTCCGGGGAGCTCTCTTGATTTCCGCACCTGCATCCCATCAGCAATCTGCACACCTGGTCCTGATCATCACCCTTCTTAGGCTCTGGCCTAACATCCATTCCCTGCCGGATCGTTAGCCATGAACAGTAGGTTTACCAGAGTATCAGTCTTAGAGCTTCTAGCGTTAGTTTTGTTGTTTTGCACCTTGTTGGTTTGTTGTTTACTTACCTCCGTTTTGTTCCATCTGCAGTCACTCATCCGGGACCTTCATCCAACCTCTGCCTGGTGGTCGGCGGCTGCCGAGCCATGATTGGATCAACCACTGCACCCCCAACAACTAATCAACGCCGCCCGCTCTGTTCCCTGGATTATTCAGCATCACTCTTGAATTTGTAAATAAACACTCACCTTCGTTTCAACTTACCTTGTCCTGGTCTGCTTCTGGGTTCTGGCTTTGTAACTCGTGACACAGCATGCCTTTCTAGGGAATGTGAGAGACACCCACCCATGACTGTGTTTGTTAGTGACAGAGACATATTTGTTGCATTCAATAACTTCTATTCCTGAAGCCTTCCCCAAGTGACTGCCTAAGTGAATGTGTTTCAATTAAAAGTAAACCCTTTATGACCACATATTATACATGTCATAAGGCCTTTAGTTATGGCCTAGTCATCCTCAGCCTTTAGTTATGGCCTGGTTATCCTCAGCCTTTAGTTAAGGCCTAGTTATCCTCAGACTTTAGTTAAGGCCTAGTTATCCTCAGACTTTAGTTAAGGCCTAGTTATCCTCAGACTTTAGTTATGGCCTGGTTATCCTCAGCCTTTAGTTAAGGCCTAGTTATCCTCAGCCTTTAGTTATGGTCTAGTTATCCTCAGACTTTAGTTATGGTCTAGTTATCCTCAGCCTTTAGTTAAGGCCTAGTTATCCTCAGCCTTTAGTTATGGTCTAGTCATCCTCAGCCTTTAGTTATGGCCTAGTTATCCTCAGCCTTTAGTTATGGTCTAGTTATCCTCAGCCTTTAGTTATGGCCTAGTTATCATCAGCATTTAGTTATGGCCTGGTTATCCTCAGACTTTAGTTATGGCCTAGTTATCCTCAGACTTTAGTTATGGTCTAGTTATCCTCAGCCTTTAGTTATGGCCTAGTTATCCTTGACATTGTGGTCTGAAAATCCTGGCTCATTGGCCACATCAGACCTACAAGTCACAATATGCTGGTTTGTGAAGTGAGCAGGTAGCTTAGTGGTTAAGATCGTTGTGCCAGTAACCGAAAGGTCGCTGGTTCTAATCCCCGAGCTGACAAGGTGAAAAATCTGTCGATGTGCCCTTGAGCAAGGCACTTAACCATAATTGCTCCTGTAAGTCGCTCTGGATAAAAGCGTCTGCTAAATGACTAAAATGTAAATGTGATTCCTATCGGAATCCAGCAAGAGGGAGGATATCCAAGAATTTGAAAATTGTATCAAACTCAGAATGATTGCTAGAGTGAGGAGGAGGAGTGTACCGTGTCCGGAAGTGACTAAACCATTAATTTTCTTGATTCACCTTCCCTCAAACGTCATTTAAAGATTTGTTTTACAATTGACAGTTACAGCTGATTTCGGCATTGGATATCGATTCGCTCTCCTTAAATATTTGTAATCTTATCTATTCGTTTCAGTCTCTGAATTGTTTAATCGAACTTTTCGCCGCCAGCTTCTGATATCAGGGCATAAAAACGACAATCTGTGTCCAGAATTAGCCGAGTGCACATGTGCCATCCAGCTATATCGGGTCCCGAGCTTGTTTTCCTCGAACTAGCTGGCTAGCTGAACTATGCTAGTTTTCGTCCTCAATGCCAAACTTCATAAATACTGCACCCTCAACTTCAAAACGCCTTTGCTAGTTATACAATCATGTAACTAAGAAATTCGCTGGAAAGAAACTTGAATATGATTTATTCTTTTGTTAAATAGTCATGCCTGTTCGAGCTATCTGTCGTGTCGTAAGACAATGGTGGCGAAGGATATCATCACGGATCCAAGTTCAGTTTTGAGATCCACCGGCGTCATTGGCATAGGGTTAACTGGACGTTTCTGACTGGTCTTGGAACTCAGACAAAGGGCAGCCTATCCCCGTTTGGCTCGATGGGATATGTAGTGATTTTGCCAACACAGCCAGATATGTACTGTCTTGTACCCTTCATGTTTTTTAAACGGACTATCATATTTGTTGATCTAATTAGACTATATTTGTATAATGAGTAATCCAGGAATGTCACGAGTTAATTGACACAAGAAAACTCAAGAAAATAGCAACTATAGAGCGCCAATGGCTAAATTACTTCCGGACTCAAAAGGTCCACGGAGCTCCTCTTCCTCTTCATCACTCTATGGTGAAGGGCTTTAGCAATAACACTACCTAAACCATCTAAATTTGAACCACCATCTTAGTAACAGGTGCAATAAATCCAAACCCATACAGATTGGATTAGTTTAGAAAAATGTAAGTTATTTATCTTTGTATAGTATAGCATCAATTAATCATTAAATGTGCATGATTTAACATAGATATTAAAACAAACTATTCTAAAAAATCAACCTACAACAAAGCATGCTGGCAAATATGATAAGGCCCCTCCCACATCTTTTTCACTTTGAGAGCGTTAAGGGAAAGGAACTCAACACAGTCAATTAACAACACCACAAGATTGAAAGATTTCTTGAATCAAATGTCCTGTTCAGTTGTGCTGAAATCTAAGTAAGGTGACAGACATTCCTAACACTGATCTGAATAAAAGGCATGTAAAGTCGCATACATTTCTAACGACTAAATGCACTCTAAACAGGACGATGGGAAAATAAACACTAGTGTTTCAAATCTGAACACTTAGGAGATATAGGTGTTTTCCTGGTTGGAAACTTACTGGAAAAAACGGACTATCATGTTTAATCTAGCATTCCTGTGTTTAAGATGAGAACACTTATTGTCAAATCTAAATGCCTAATGTTTAAGTTTTAAAGCACTGCATGAAATATATAAGTAGGCCTAGGCTTATATTATTTTAATATGATTATTTATGCTATCCACATGTCTAGCCTAGCCAACTGCAGAAATGGACTAAATTAGCCCCATGTTCAAAAATGATTTTTAGGATAAAAACCAGACCAACTGTCCCTAGAGAAAACACACACAGTTGGAGGAGCTGGGATGGCCGCGCGCAGGAGAGCTTCTCCAAACACGCTAATTAGATCTCGAGCTCTGGCCCCGCGCTCTGAAAGCAGGCCGGCGGCGGGGCGCGCGGAGCTGTGGAAAGTTAATTGAATTAAATCCCCTCTAAACTAATTAGACTGCAATCTGCCACGCGAGCTGTCCCTGAGCAAGGTTCGAATTAGGGAGAATGGATTTGTTCCTTTCTTTAGGAGAAGGGGGCAGACTGGCTGTGTTTTGGGGGTCTTTTATTCCCTTTTATGATAATTCTCCCGTTGGGACAGGGGAGAGCGTGCGTAACCGTATGCGGTTTGGCAGCTTGCATCTGGAGATGCTCCGGTCCGCGTCTCGAGCCCACCCGCGCATCCTGCTTACCGTCACCATGTCAGGAAACAGACTGTACCCCCGAGCATCTCTATTTGGCCACCCGATGAGGAGAGGGGAGCCTCTCTGTTGCCAATATGATGAGGATGAGCTAAGCGCGGAGAAATTGATCGATCCGTGCCTGCCTTCTGAGAGACCTCGGGGGAGAGAGAAAGAGAAAGGAGAGAGAGGAGAGGAGAGGAGAGGGGGAGATGGGCAGGGGAGGATAACACGGATGAAAATGCCCCGTTAAGAGCGCGGACAGATATGATAATGGAGCACGAGGCTATCAGAGCTCTGAGTGATGCGCGCGGGCGCGCTGAGTGCTCACGAGCGAGTCATCATCACCCACCTCCTTGTAATGTTGCCACGCCAGGCAGGCCCCAACGATAGAAGCAAAAATGGAGATGAAATAAAATGAATTATAGGTATACACTTTCAGAAAAAAATGCTATCTAGAACCTACAGTGAGGGAAAAAATTATTTGATCCCCTGCTGATTTTGTACGTTTGCCCACTGACAAAGAAATGATCAGTCTATAATTTTAATGGTATGTTTATTTGAACAGCGAGAGACAGAATAACAACAAAAAAATCCAGAAAAACGCATGTCAAAAATGTTATAAATTGATTTTGCATTTTAATGAGGGAAATAAGTATTTGATCCCCTCTCAATCAGAAAGATTTCTGGCTCCCAGGTGTCTTTTATACAGGTAACGAGCTGAGATTAGGAGCACACTCTTAAAGGGAGTGCTCCTAATCTCAGCTTGTTACCTGTATAAAAGACACCTGTCCACAGAAGCAATCAATCAATCAGATTCCAAACTCTCCACCATGGCCAAGACCAAAGAGCTCTCCAAGGATGTCAGGGACAAGATTGTAGACCTACACAAGGCTGGAATGGGCTACAAGACCCTCGCCAAGCAGCTTGGTGAGAAGGTGACAACAGTTGGTGCGATAATTCGCAAATGGAAGAAACACAAAATAACTGTCAATCTCCCTCGGCCTGGGGCTCCATGCAAGATCTCACCTCGTGGAGTTGCAATGATCATGAGAACGGTGAGGAATCAGCCCAGAACTACATGGGAGGATCTTGTCAATGATCTCAAGGCAGCTGGGACCATAGTCACCAAGAAAATAATTGGTAACACACTACGTCGTGAAGGACTGAAATACTGCAGCGCCCGCAAGGTCCCCCTGCTCAAGAAAGCACATATACAGGCCTGTCTGAAGTTTGCCAGTGAACATCTGAATGATTCAGAGGAGAACTGGGTGAAAGTGTTGTGGTCAGATGAGACCAAAATCGAGCTCTTTGGCATCAACTCAACTCGCTGTGTTTGGAGGAGGAGGAATGCTGCCTATGACCCCAAGAACACCATCCCCACCGTCAAACATGGAGGTGGAAACATTATGGTTTGGGGGTGTTTTTCTGCTAAGGGGACAGGACAACTTCACCGCATCAAAGGGACGATGGACGGGGCCATGTAGCGTCAAATCTTGGGTGAGAACCTCCTTCCCTCAGACAGGGCATTGAAAATGGGTCGTGGATGGGTATTCCAGCATGACAATGACCCAAAACACACGGCCAAGGCAACAAAGAAGTGGCTCAAGAAGAAGCCCATTAAGGTCCTGGAGTGGCCTAGCCAGTCTCCAGACCTTAATCCCATAGAAAATCTGTGGAGGGAGCTGAAGGTTCGAGTTGCCAAACGTCAGGAGACTTGAGATGACTTGGAGAAGATCTGTAAAGAGGAGTGGGACAAAATCCCTCCTGAGATGTGTGCAAACCTGGTGGCCAACTACAAGAAACGTCTGACCTCTGTGATTGCCAACAAGGGTTTTGCCACCAAGTACTAAGTCATGTTTTGCAGAGGGGTCAAATACTTATTTCCCTCATTCAAATGCAAATAAATTTATAACATTTTTGACATGCGTTTTTCTGGATTTTTTTGTTGTTATTCTGTCTCTCACTGTTCAAATAAACCTACCATTAAAATTATAGACTGATCATGTCTTTGTCAGTGGGCAAATGTACAAAATCAGCAGGGGATCAAATACTTTTTTCCCTCACTGTGAATAGGTTATTCGGCTGTCCCCATATGATAACCCTTTGAATAACCCTTTTTGGTTCCAGGTAGAACCCTTTTGGTTTCACAGAGGGTTCTACATAGAACCCAAAAGGGTTCTATCTGCAACCAAAAAGGGTTCTGCCTGGAACCAAAATGGGTTCTCCTAGGGGGACAGCTGAAGAACCCCTTTGGAACCCTTTTTTCTAAGAGTGTAATAGAAAGATAAACCATCAAAGTAGACTTTGCATAATGCAATAATCTGGTTAGCAACAGGTGACATAGGCTACATGTGTGGTTGTGTTTGTATGTGTTTGTGTTTGTGTGGATTATGTGTGTGTGTGGTTGTGTTTGTGTGTGAGTGTGGTTGTGTGTGAGTGTGGTTGTGTTTGTGTGTGGTTGTGTGTGTGTGTGGCTGTGTGTGGTTGTGTTTGTGTGTGTGGTTGTGTTTGTGTGTGGTTGTGTTTGTGTGTGAGTGTGGTTGTGTTTGTGTGTGTTTGTGTTTGTGTTTGTGTTTGTGTGTGGTTGTGTTTGTGTGTGTGTGGAGATGGAGGAATGTGTATGTATGGAGAATGCAGTGTGTGTGTATGCGCGTGGGCTCATGTGTGTGAGGCAGAGTTGTACTGTGAATGTGCATCCTCAGTAGCCTAAACATTCAGTCTATTCTACTCCAACCCTTAACATATGATGCCCTCTCCATCTCTCTCACACTCTCTCATTTTCCCACTTTCACATTCTCCCCGAAGTCCCTATACGTTCCCCTCCATCTCTATCCTCTTTCTCTCCTTCCTTTCCTCCACCCTTCTCTTTAATTCTCTCTCCTCCTTCTCTGTCTCTCTCTGTCAAGCGGTAGCTACTCTGTCTCTCAGGGCGTAGGAGGAGGGTGGAGGGGAATGAGATAGGGAAAGAGAGGTTGGGTTTCCGTTTCCCTATAATCTAATCAGAGAAATGGCAGCAGGCAGAAATAGCCTGATGGACAGACTAAGAGACTCTCTTCCTCATCATCCTCCTCTTTCTCAGGACAGTGAAACACACAAGCACACACAACTCTTTGAAAGTGATTGTTTGCATATTTGAGAGTGTACCTAGTATGTACATACAGTTGTAGGATGTCAATTATACCAGTATTGTCGTAGCAAAATAATCCTGCAGCAACTGAATTTGGACGTTTAGTCCATAATGTTGTTTGATCGGTGGTTAGGCTATTAGCTGGACAAAAGTATAGGCTACATGAAAAGTGCAATTCTGTTAATATAACCGTTTGTTAGTGCTGGTTTTCAATGAATTTATGTACAGTTGAAGTCGGAAGTTTACATACACTTAGGTTGGAGCCATTAAAACTCGTTTTTCAACCACTCCACACATTTATTGTTAACTATAGTTTTGGCAAGTCGGTTAGGACATCTACTTTGTGCATGACACAAGTAATTTTTCCAACAATTGTTTACAGACAGATTATTTCACTTATAATTCACTGTATCACAATTCCAGTGGGTCAGAAGTTTACATACACTAAATTGACTGTGCCTTTAAACAGCTTGGATAATTCCAGAAAATGATGTCATGGCTTTAGAAGCTTCTGATAGGCTAATTGACATAATTTGAGTCAATTGGAGGTGTACCTGTGGATGTATTTCAAGGCCTACCTTCAAACTCAGTGCCTCTTTGCTTGACATCATGGGAAAATCCAAATAAATCAGCCAAGACCTCAGAAAAAAAATTGTAGACCTCCACAAGTCTGGTTCATCCTTGGGATCAATTTCCAAACGCCTGAAGGTACCACATTCATCTGTACAAACAATAGTACGCAAGTATAAACACCATGGGACCACACAGCTGTCATACCGCTCAGGAAGGAGACCCGTTCTGTCTCCTAGAGATGAACGTACTTTGGTGGGAAAAGTGCAAATCAATCCCAGAACAACAGCAAAGGACCTTGTGAAGATGCTGGAAGAAACAGGTACAAAAGTATCTATATCCACAGTAAAACGAGGCCTATATCGACATAACCTGAAAGACTGCTCAGCAAGGAAGAAGCCACTGCTCCAAAACCGCCATAAAAAAGCCAGACTACGGTTTGCAACTGCACATGGGGACAAAGATCGTACCTTTTGGAGAAATGTCCTCTGGTCTGATGAAACAAAAATAGAACTGTGGGGGTGCTTTGCTGCAGGAGGGACTGGTGCACTTCACAAAATAGATGGCACCATGAGGAAGGAAAATTACAGTGCCTTGCAAAAGTATTCATCCCCCTTGGCGTTTTTCCTATATTGTTGCATTACAACCTGTAATTTAAATGGATTTTTATTTGGATTTCATGTAATGGACATACACAAAATAGGCCAAATTGGTGAAGTGAAATTAAAAAAATAAAGTGTTAAAATAAATCTAAAAAATAAATAACGGAAAAGTGGTGCGTGCATATGTATTCACCCCCTTTGCTATGAAGCCCCTAAATAAGATCTGGTGCAACCAATTACCTTCAGAAGTCACATAAGAGAGGGCTGCCCACCAAAACTCATGGACCAGGCGAAGAGGGCATTAATCAGAGAGGCAACAAAGAGAGCAAAGATAACCCTGAAGGAGCTGCAAAGCGCCACAGCGGAGATTGGAGTATCTGTCCATAGGACCACTTTAAGCCGTACACTCCACAGAGCTGGGCTTTACGGAAGAGTGGGCAGAAAAAAGCCATTGCTTAAAGAAAAAAATAAGTAAACATATTTGGTGTTCGCCAAAAGGCATGTGGGAGACTCCCCAAACATATGGAAGAAGGTACTCTGGTCAGATGAGACTAAAATTTAGCTTTTTGTCCATCAAGGAAAACGCTATGTCTGGCGCAAACCCAACACTTCTCATCACCCCGAGAACACCATCCCCACAGTGAAGCATGGTGGTGGCAGCATCATGCTGTGGGGATGTTTTTCATCGGCAGGGACTGGGAAACTGGTCAGAATTGAAGGAATGATGGATGGTGCTAAATACAGGGAAATTCTTGAGGGAAACCTGTTTCAGTCTTCCAGAGATTTGAGACTGGGACGGAGTTTCACCTTCCAGCAGGACAATGACCCTAAGCATACTGCTAAAGAAACACTCGAGTGGTTTAAGGGGAAACATTTAAATGTCTTGGAATGACCTAGTCAAAGCCCAGACCTCAATCCAATTGAGAATCTGTGGTATGACTTAAAGATTGCTGTACACCAGCGGAACCCATCCAACTTGAAGGAGCTGGAGCAGTTTTGCCTTGAAGAATGGGAAAAAATCCCAGTGGCTAGATGTGCCAAGCTTATAGAGACATACCCCAAGAGACTTGCAGCTGTAATTGCTGAAAAAGGTGTCTCTACAAAGTATTGACTTTGGGGAGTGTGAATAGTTATGCACGCTCAAGTTTTCTGTAAAAAAAAAAATCTTATTTCTTGTTTGTTTCACAAGAAAAAATATTTTGCATCTTCAAAGTGGTAGGCATGTTGTGTAAATCAAATGTTACAAACCCCCCCAAAATCCATTTTAATTCCAGGTTGTAAGTCAACAAAATAGGAAAAATGCCAAGGGGGGTGAATACTTTCGCAAGCCACTGTATGTGGATATATTGAAGCAACATCTCAAGACATCAGTATGTTACATCATACATGCGCTGCAGGAAATTCAGATGAGCTTTGTGATGTACAGTTGAAGTCGGAAGTTTACATACACCTTAGCCAAATACATTTAAACTCAGTTTTTCACAATTCCTGACATTTAATCAGAGTAAAAAGTCCCTGTCTTAGGTCAGTTAGGATCACCACTTTATTTTAAGAATGTGAAATGTCTGAATAATAGTAGAGAGAATGATTTATTTCAGCTTTTATTTCTTTCTTCACATTCCCAGTGGGTCAGAAGTTTATATACACTCAATTAGTATTTGGTAGCATTGCCTTTAAATTGTTTAACTTGGGTCAAACGTTTCGGGTAGCCTTCCACAGGCTTTCCACAATAAGTTGGGTGAATTTTGGCCCATTCCTCCTGACAAAGCTGGTGTAACTGAGTCAGGTTTGTAGGCCTACTTGCTCGCACACGCTTTTTCAGTTCTGCCCACAAATTTTCTATAGGATTGAGGTCAGGGCTTTGTGATGGCCACTCCAATACCTTGACTTTCTTGTCCTTAAGCCATTTTGCCACAACTTTGGAAGTATGCTTGGGGTCATTGTCCATTTGGAAGACCCATTTGCGACCAAGCTTTAACTTCCTGACTGATGTCTTGAGATGTTGCTTCAATATATACACATAATTTTCCTTCCTCATGATGCCATCTATTTTGTGAAGTGCACCAGTCCCTCCTGCAGCAAAGCATCCCCACAGCATGATGCTGCCACCCCTGTTCTTCACGGTTGGGATGGTGTTCTTCGGCTTGCAAGCACTCCCTTTTTCCTCCAAACATAATGATGGTCATTATGGCCAAACAGTTCTATTTTTGTTTCATCAGACCAGAGGACATTTCTCCAAAAAGTACGATCTTTGTCCCCATGTGCAGTTGCAAACCGTAGTCTGGTTTTTTATGGCGGTTTTGGAGCAGTGGCTTCTTCCTTGCTGAGCGGCCTTTCAGGTTATGTCGATATAGGACTAGTTTTCACAAGGTCCTTTGCTGTTGTTCTGGGATTGATTTGCACTTTTCGCACCAAAGTACGTTCATCTCTAGGAGACAGAACGCGTCTCCTTCCTGAGCGGTATGACGGCTGCGTGGTCCCATGGTGTTTATACTTGCGTACTATTGTTTGTACAGATGAACATGGTACCTTCAGGTGTTTGGAAATTGATCCCAAGGATGAACCAGACTTGTGGAGGTTTATTGTCAATTGTTGGAAAAATTACTTGTGTCATGCACAAAGTAGATGTCCTAACCGACTTGCCAAAAGTATAGTTTGTTAACAAGAAATTTGTGGAGTAGTTGAAAAATGAGGTTTAATGACTCCAACCTAAGTGTATGTACATTTCCGACTTCAACTGTACATATACATACATATATATATATATTATATACACATATATATATATATTATATACATATATATATTATATGCACACACATACAGTGGGGAGAACAAGTATTTGATACACTGCCGATTTTGCAGGTTTTCCCACTTACAAAGCATGTAGAGGTCTGTCATTTTTATCATAGGTACACTTCAACTGTGAGAGACGGAATCTAAAACAAAAATCCAGAAAATCACATTGTATGATTTTTAAGTAATTCATTTGCATTTTATTGCATGACATAAGTATTTGATACATCAGAAAAGCATATAACTTAATATTTGGTACAGAAACCTTTGTTTGCAATTACAGAGATCATACGTTTCCTGTAGGTCTTGACCAGGTTTGCACACACTGTAGCAGGGATTTTGGCCCACCATTTTGGCTGGGCAATACGGACTTTCAGCTCCCTCCAAAGATTTTCTATTGGGTTCAGGTCTGGAGACTGGCTAGGCCACTCCAGGACCTTGAGATGCTTCTTACGGAGCCACTCCTTAGTTGCCCTGGCTGTGTGTTTTGGGTCGTTGTCATGCTGGAAGACCCAGCCACGACCCATCTTCAATGCTCTTACTGAGGGAAGGAGGTTGTTGGCCAAGATCTCGCGATACATGGCCCCATCCATCATCCCCTCAATACGGTGCAGTCGTCCTGTCCCCTTTGCAGAAAAGCATCCCCAAAGAATGATGTTTCCACCTCCATGTTTCACGGTTGGGATGGTGTTCTTGGGGTTGTACTCATCCTTCTTCTTCCTCCAAACACGGCAGGTGGAGTTTAGACCAAAAAGCTCTATTTTTGTCTCATCAGACCACATGACCTTCTCCCATTCCTCCTCTGGATCATCCAGATGGTCATTGGCAAACTTCAGACGGGCCTGGACATGCGCTGGCTTGAGAAGGGGGACCTTGCGTGCGCTGTAGGATTTTAATCCATGACGGCGTAGTGTGTTACTAATGGTTTTCTTTGAGACTGTGGTCCCAGCTCTCTTCAGGTCATTGACCAGGTCCTGCCGTGTAGTTCTGGGCTGATCCCTCACCTTCCTCATGATCATTGATGCCCCACGAGGTGAGATCTTGCATGGAGCCCCAGACCGAGGGTGATTGACCGTCATCTTGAACTTCTTCCATTTTCTAATAATTGCGTCAACAGTTGTTGCCTTCTCACCAAGCTGCTTGCCTATTGTCCTGTAGCCCATCCCAGCCTTGTGCAGGTCTACAATTTTATTCCTGATGTCCTTACACAGTTCTCTGGTCTTGGCCATTGTGGAGAGGTTGGAGTGTGTTTGATTAAGTGTGTGGACAGGTGTCTTTTATACAGGTAACGAGTTCAAACAGGTGCAGTTAATACAGGTAATGAGTGGAGAACAGGAGGGATTCTTAAAGAAAAACTAACAGGTCTGTGAGAGCCTGAATTCTTACTGGTTGGTAGGTGATCAAATACTTATGTCATGCAATAAAATGCAAATGAATTACTTAAAAATCATACAATGTGATTTTCTGGATTTTTGTTTTGATTCCGTCTCTCACAGTTGAAGTGTACCTCTGATAAAAATTACAGACCTCTACATTCTTTGTAAGTAGGAAAACCTGCAAAATTGGCAGTGTATCAAATACTTGTTCTCCCCACTGTACATATACATACACAGTACCAGTCAAAAGTTTGGCCACACATGTTTTTCTTAATTTTTTACCATTTTCTACATTGTAGAATAATAGTGAAGACATCAAAACTATGAAATAACACATATGGAATCATGTAGTAATCAAATAAGTGTTAAACAAATGAAAATATTTTATCAAATAGCCACCTTTTGCACACTCTTGGCATTCTCTCTTCCAGCTAATTAGTGGAATTTCTTTCCTTCTTAATTTGAGCCAATCAGTTGTGTTGTGACAAGGTAGGGGTGGTATACAGACGATAGTCCTATTTGGTAAAAGACCAAGTCCATATTATGGCAAAAAAAGCTCAAATTAGCAAAGAATAAATGACAGTCCATTATTACTTTAAGACATGAAGGTCAGTCAATCTGGAAAATGTCAAGAACTTCAAAAGTTTATTCAAGTGCAGTCGCAAAAACCATCAAGCGCTATGATGAAACTGGCTCTCATGAGGACCGCCACAGGAATGGAAGACCCAGAGTTAGTTCAATCGAGTTACCAGCCTCAGAAATTGACAATTGACTGCACATCTATTTTGTGAAGTGCACCAGTCCCTCCTACAGCAAAGCACCCCCACAGCATGATGGTGCCACCCCCATGCTTCACGGTTGGGATGGTGTTCTTTGGCTTGCAAGTCCCCCCTTTTTCCTCCAAACATAATGATGGTCATTATGGCCAAACAGTTCTATTTTTGTTTCATCAGACCAGAGGACATTTCTCCAAAAAGTACGATCTTTGTCCCCATGTGCAGTTGCAAACCTTAGTCTGGCTTTTTTATGGCGGTTTTGGAGCAGTGACTTCTTCCTTGCTGAGCGGCCTTTCAGGTTATGTCGATTTAGGACTCGTTTTACTGTGGATATAGATACTTTTGTACCTGTTTCCTCCAGCAACTTCACAAGGTCCTTTGCTGTTGTTCTGGGATTGATTTGCACTTTTCGCACCAAAGTACGTTCATCTCTAGGAGACAGAACGCGTCTCCTTCCTGAGCTGTATGACGGCTGCGTGGTCCCATGGTGTTTATATATGCGTACTATTGTTTGTACAGATGAACGTGGTACCTTCAGGCATTTGGAAATTGCTCCCAAGGATGAACCAGACTTGTGGAGGTCTTTTTTCTGAGGTCTTGGCTGATTTCTTTTGATTTTCCACTGATGTCAAGCAAAGAGGCACTGAGTTTGAAGGTAGGCCTTGAAATACATCCACAGGTACACCTCCAACTGACTCAAATGATGTCAATTAGCCTATCAGAAGCTTCTAAAGCCATGACATCATTTTCTGGATTTTTCCAAGCTGTTTAAACGCACAGTCAACTTAGTGTTTGTAAACTTCTGACCCACTGGAATTGTGATACAGTGAATTATAAGTGAAATAATCTGTCTGTAAACAATTGTTGGAAACATGACTTGTGTCATGCACGAAGTAGATGTCCTAACCGACTTGCCAAAACTATAGTTTGTTAACAAGAAATTTGTGGAGTGGTTGAAAAACGAGTTTTAATGACTCCAACTTAAGTGTATGTAAACTTCCAACTTCAACTGATATATATATATATATATATATATATATATATATATATATATATATATATATATATATATATATATATATATATACACATACACTACATGACCAAAAGTATGCTCGTCGAACATCTCATTCCAAAATCATGGGCATTAATATGGAGTTGGTCCCCCCTTTGCTGCTGTAACAGCCTCCACTCTTCTGGGAAGGCTTTCCGCTAGATGTTGGAACATTGCTGCATGGGCTTGCTTCCATTCAGCGCGGCCTGGCTCACAGTTGGCGTTCCAATTTATCCCAATGGTGTTCGATGGTGTTGAGGTCAGGGCTCTGCGCAGGCCAGTCAAGTTCTTCCACACCGATCTTGACAAACGATTTCTGTATGTACCTCGCTTTGTGCACGGGGGCATTGTCATGCTGAAACAGGAAAGGGCCTTCCCCAAACTGCTGGAAGCTGTGTTGGAAGCACAGAATTGTCTAGAATGCAAAATGTGTAGAATTGCAGCAAACTTACTTTAAAACTGCAACATTTTCTCTATGCCCCATGGCAAAGTGTGTACAATTGGAGGAAATGAAATTGAAAACAAAAATTCTCTCTTCACTGTCACGAGGGGGGCCGCTAAAATGTTTTGCTCGCAAGGTGGGGGGGGGAGAGACTCATTAGCCACTTCGGCCCCTCATGATGAGTTCCGATTTTTTGTGGTCCACACCCCCATCAAAGTTGCCCATCCCTGGTGTAGATGAAGGGGAGGAGACAGGTTAAAGAAGGATTTTTAAGCCTTGAGACAATTGAGACATGGATTGTGTATGTGTGCCATTCAGAGGGTGAATGGGCAAGACATAAGATTGAAGTGCCTTTGAAAGGGATATGGTATTAAGTGCCAGGCGCACTGGTTTGTGTCAAGAACTGCAACGCTGCTGGGTTTTTCACGCTCAACAGTTTCCCGTGTGTATCAAGAATGGTCCACAACCCAAAGGTCATCCAGCCAACTTGACACAACTGTGGGAAACATTGGAGTCAACATGGGCTTTCAACACCTTGTCTGTGTGCATCTGGGAGTGGCGGGCAGCAAGGCACTGTCTGTTGTGTGTGTTTATATGGTGGGTCCAGAAGGGCCCAGTCATGGTGAATGGGTCTGTTTCTCCATGCTAATTCCCTCCCTGCAGGGGAGAAGAGGCTCTACATCTCTATGGAACCCTGGCAGAGAGGAAAACAGAGGAATGGCCATCCCACATTCCCTCCTCACCTTCCGCAACACCAGCCCCACCATCACACATACACAATGCAAAATGCTCTCTCGTTCTCTCTCACACACACACACACCCACACACAATGCTCACAGTATGCACGCACATGCACACTACATTCCCATTCAATTTCTCAATCATGTCAACAGAACGACAACTGTTGTTGTACTAGAATTCCCACCCAGACGCCGTGACAACACACACAGACAGGTTGGAGTGACGCCGTGACACAACACACAGACAGGTTGGAGTGACGCCGTGACAACACACACAGACAGGTTGGAGTGACGCCGTGACACAACACACAGACAGGTTGGAGTGACAGCGTGACACAACACACAGACAGGTTGGAGTGACGCCGTGACAACACACACAGACAGGTTGGAGTGACAGCGTGACACAACACACACAGACAGGTTGGAGTGACGCCGTGACAACACACACAGACAGGTTGGCGTGACAGCGTGACACAACACACAGACAGACCCGAAACAAGACAAAGACAGGAATCTCCATTGATCACAGCAACTTTATTTACAACATGATGGGTGTTCGTATACAATAATGGAAAATGTGTCGCTTCTTTAGCTCGGCTCCTTGTAAACATGAACAATACATTAAAGTGTCTAGATAATATTTATATCTCTACATTTCCAGATGGATTCCCACCAAACACCTTCATGACAAAGGCGGCAATGCTTAACATTTAACATCCAACTACTAAAACATTTCACAAGGCCAGTTTATTGATATCCATAATTTATAATCCATAAACTTTAGTTACTGTTTTCTTTCTAATAACACATTTTACATGACTCAGATGACTTGGTCTATGCTGGTGGAATGTTCTCACAAGACACAACACTAAGCCCTAGCTTTGGCTTAACGTTTCAATTTCTTTAAGCAAGCAAAGACAACATTATAGTTCTATATTTTGTCTTCATATACAGGTTTATCTATCTATCTATCTATACATATATTGATGATATGGAAAGATGTGGTTAATATCTCTATCCTAACTGACGCTAGATAAATAGTATGATATATCCAATAGGTGACTTAACCCCTCAGGCTACACTAAGGAAGATATGGATTGTAGTCACTGAAGCTGCCTCGGGGAACTGATAGGGACCTGAATAATCTGCGTGTGTGTGTGTGTGTGTGTGTGTGTGTGTGTGTGTGTGTGTATATGTGTGTGTGTGTGTGTATGTGTGTGTGTGTGTGTGTGTGTGTGTGTGTGTGTGTGTATGTGTGTATGTGTGTGTGTGTGTGTGTGTGTGTACAGTATGAAGAGTAACAGACATCCAGTGTGAGACAGGGAGAGAGACCATGATGTGTTTCTTCTGAGACATGTTTTATTTCCTATTATAAACTGGGTGGGTCGAGCCCTGAATGCTGATTGGCTGACAGCCGTGGTATATCAGACCACGGGTATGACAAAACATGTATTTTTACTGCTCTAATTACATCGGTAACCAGTTTATAATAACAATAAGGAACCTCTGGGGTTTGTGATATATGGCCAATATACTACGGCTAAGGGCATTGCGTCGTGCGTAAGACCCGTGTAGCTCAGTTGGTAGAGCATGGCGCTTGCAACGCCAGGGTTGTGGGTTCGTTTCCCACGGGGGGCCAGTATGAAAAGAAAATGTATGCACTCACTTACTGTAAGTAGCTCTGGATAAGAGCGTCTGCTAAATGACTAAAATGTAAAAATGTAACAGCCCTTAGCCGTGGTATATTGGCCATATACCACACCTCCTCGGGCCTTATTGCTCAATTATAAACCGGGTAGTTTGGGTCCTGTCCACAGACAATATACCACAGGTATGATGCAAAATTACTTATTTACTGTTCTAATTACGTTGGTAACCAGTTTATAATAGCAATAAGGCACCTCGGGGGTTTGTCGTATATGGCCAATATACCGCGGCTAAGGGAGCTGTATCCAGGCACTCCGCGTTGCGTCGTGGATAAGAACAGCCATTAGCCGTGGTATATTGGCCATATACCACACCTCCTCGGGCCTTATTGCTTAATTAGCTCCATGAAAACCAACTCGTGGCTATGAGGTGATACGTTATTATGAGGTGATATGATGGCAATAGACTCCAGAGTATATATACAGTAGGTACTGTGTGTTAGTGTGTTAGTGATCGGGGCTGAGAGGAGGGCGTATGTCCAGTGTCCGTGCTGTGCTGTCCTTCCCCACTACCTCCAGACGCAGACTGGGTACGCCCTGCCCCAGCCCCTCCCCTTCCTGCCCCTCGGCCCCGCCCCTGTCCTCTGAGTGGACAGACAGGCGGAGGGTGCAGCCCTTAGGGAGGAGCTCCTGCTCATAGGCCGCTGCCAGTTGGTTGACCACCCTCCGCTCCACCTGGTAACACAACACACCAGACCAGTCAGGTCTAACACACAGCTTCAACTCAAAACCAGTGTGACCTGTTTTTGGCTTTGATTCAACCACTGAACATTTAACAGCTGAATGGGTGGGAGTGAGTTCAATGTTAACCAGATGATGAACAGAGAATGTACAGAAGTCCCTTCATAATACAAGTTTAGTGTTTCTTCATAAAAGCTGAGCATTTCTGACAATTAGACCATAATTGTTATCTATTAAAAGGTCCAATGCAGCTGTTTTTATCTCAATATCAAATCATTGTTGGGTAACAATTAAAGTACCTTACTGTAATTGTTTTCAATAAAAATGGTAAAAAAAGAAACCAAAATAGCTTCTTAGCAAAGAGCAATTTCTCAAGCAAGAAATTTGCTATGACTGTTTGGGAGTGGTCTGAGTGAGGGGCCTAATTGGACGAGCCTAATGGGAGGGATATAAAACTAGCTGTTATTGGCAGAGGTTCTGAAACTCTCTTTGTTATTGGTCTATTAACTTATACCGCCTGGTGATGTCGCCAGGCAGGGCAAAACTCCATCCCACCAAAACAGACTGAAATTTCAGGCGGTCTTATCAAACAGCTCTTAGACTAAAAGCGCATTATCATAATTTTCACAGAAGTATTCCAACCTCAGTGTGGATTATATATATATATATATATACACACACACACACACACACACAACCGGTCAAAAGTTTTAGAACACCTACTCATTCAAGGGTTTTTCTTTATTTTTACTATTTTCTACACTGTAGAATAATAGTGAAGACATCAAAACTATGAAATAACACATATGGAATCATGCAGTAACCATAAAAGTGTTAAACAAATCAAAATATATTCTATATTTGAGATTCTTCAAATAGCCACCCTTTGCCTTGATGACAGTTTTGCACACTCTTGGCATTCGCTCAACCAGCATCACCTGGAATGCTTTTCCAACAGTCTTGAAGGAGTTCCCACATATGCTTAGCACTTGTTGGCTTCTTTTCCTTCACTATGCGGTCCGACTCATCCCAAACCATCTCAATTGGGTTGAGGTCAGGGGATTCTGGAGGCCAGGTCATCCGATGAAGCACTCCATCACTCTCCTTCTTGGAAAAATAGCCATTACAAAGCCTGGAGGGAATGATAGTCCTATTAAGCCCAAACCAGATGTGATGGTGTATCGCTGCAGAATGCTGTGGTAGCCATGCTCGTTAAGTGTGCCTTGAATTCTAAATAAATCACAGACAGTGTCACCAGCAAAGCACCCCCACACCATAACACCTCCTCCTCCATGCTTTACGGTGGGAAATACACATGTGGAGATCATCCGTTCACCCACACCGCGTCTCACAAAGACACGGCGGTTGGACCCAAAAATCTCAAATTTGGACTCCAGACCAAAGGACAAATTTCCACCGGTCCAATGTCCATTGCTCGTGTTTCTTGGCCCAAGCAAGTCTCTTCTTATTGGTGTCCTTTAGTAGTGGTTTCTTTGCAGCAATTCGACCATGAAGGCCTGATTCACACAGTCTCCTCTGAACAGTTGATGTTAAGATGTGTCTGTTACTTATAATATAATATGCCATTTAGCAGACACTTTTATCCAAAGCGACTTACAGTCATGTGTGCATACATTTTTTACGTATGGGTGTTCCCGGGGATCGAACCCACTACCCTGGCATTACAAGCACCATGCTCTACCAATTGAGCTACAGAGGACCACTTGAACTCTGTGAAGCATTTATTTGGGCTGCAATTTCTGAGGCTGGTAACTCTAATGAACTTATCCTCTGCAGCAGAGGTAACTCTTTCCTGTGGCGGTCCTCATGAGTTGATGGTTTTTGCGACTGCACTTGAAGAAACTTTAAAAGTTCTTGAAATGTTCCCTATTGACTGACTTTCATGTCTTAAAGTAATGATGGACTGTCGTTTCTCTTTGTTTATTTGAGCTGTTCTTGCCATAATATGGACTTGGTATTTTACCAAATAGGGCTATCTTCTGTATACCCCCCCCCCCCCCTACCTTGTCACAACACAACTGATTGGCTCAAATGCATTAAGGAAAGAAATTCCACAAATTAACTTTTAATAAGGCACACCTGTTAATTGAAATGCATTCCAGGTGACTACCTCATGAAGCTGGTTGAGAGAATGCCAAGAGTGTGCAAAGCTGTCATCAAGGCAAAGTGTGGCTATTTGAAGAATATATTTTGATTTGTTTAACACTTTTTTGGTTACTACATGATTCCATATGTGTTATTTCATAGTTTTGATGCCTTCACTGTTATTCTACAATGTAGAAAATAGTACAAATAAAGAAAAACCTTTGAATGAGTAGGTGTGTCCAAACTTTTGACTGGTACTGTGTGTGTGTGATATATATATATATATATATATATACACATATACATACACAAACACACACACACACACCACAGGAAAATCTAATTTTTGACTGCACTGGGCCCTCAACTCTCCTTATGTAGACAGTAATGAAACAGAGGGGGAGACAGGTAAGTGGGAGAGCTCTGCACGGACCCTTATTGTTAGTTGAAGCAGATCCATTCACTGTGTGTATCTGTAAGTGTGTATGTGTACCTCATGTTTGATGGAGCGGGCTCCGTAGTGCAGGTTGTACCCTCCAGCCAGCAGGTCCAGAACGGGGCGGTCCCACAGTAAAGTGATGTCATGCCTCTGCTTCGCCTAACGAGGGGAGAGAGAGAGAGAGACCGTTAGGTCGGAGTGACGGCGAGACGTAGCACTATATGGCAGACACCCTTTCTCCCCATGTTAAAGAACAATAATATGAGTCCTGTGCTAATGCACTTAGCCCTGATTCATCAGCCGAGTTAAAGCTGTAATATGTAACTTTTTGGGCGACCTGACCAAATTCACATAGAAATGTGAGTTATAGATCTGTCATTCTCATTGAAAGCAAGTGTAAGAAGCGGTAGATCTGTTCTATGTTCTTTCTTTCTATGCTTCCCGTGCTTAAGTTTCGTTTTTGAGTCTTTTACTTTCGGTTTTGTACTCCAGCTTTAAACAGCTGAAAATACAATATTTTTGGTTATGGAAAAAAATGTCACAGTGCTTTAGATGGTACAATGATTCTCTACACTATACTTGTTTTGTCACATGAACTGAAACAAGGAAATCGTGGATCGATTTCTGCATAGTGCATCTTTAACACTGCAAGCATCTCCTAATTCGTATTAACATCTTTGATCACAGATCCGGTTCATCTAGCCCCAACAGAGTCAGATGAAGAAGTTACCACTGGACACTGATCTGAGGTCGGCTTGGTGGTTAAGGTTAGGATTTGATCTGAGGTCGGCTTGGTGGTTAAGGTTAGGATTTGATCTGAGGTCGGCTTGGTGGTTAAGGTTAGGATTTGATCTGAGGTCGGCTTGGTGGTTAAGGTTAGGATTTGATCTGAGGTCGGCTTGGTGGTTAAGGTTAGGATTTGATCTGAGGTCGGCTTGGTGGTTAAGGTTAGGATTTGATCTGAGGTCGGCTTGGTGGTTAAGGTTAGGATTTGATCTGAGGTCGGCTTGGTGGTTAAGGTTAGGATTTGATCTGAGGTCGGCTTGGTGGTTAAGGTTAGGATTTGATCTGAGGTCGGCTTGGTGGTTAAGGCTAGGATTTGATCTGAGGTCGGCTTGGTGGTTAAGGTTAGGATTTGATCTGAGGTCGGCTTGGTGGTTAAGGTTAGGATTTGATCTGAGGTCGGCTTGGTGGTTAAGGTTAGGATTTGATCTGAGGTCGGCTTGGTGGTTAAGGCTAGGATTTGATCTGAGGTCGGCTTGGTGGTTAAGGTTAGGATTTGATCTGAGGTCGGCTTGGTGGTTAAGGTTAGGATTTGATCTGAGGTCGGCTTGGTGGTTAAGGTTAGGATTTGATCTGAGGTCGGCTTGGTGGTTAAGGTTAGGATTTGATCTGAGGTCGGCTTGGTGGTTAAGGTTAGGATTTGATCTGAGGTCGGCTTGGTGGTTAAGGTTAGGATTTGATGTGAGGTCGGCTTGGTGGTTAAGGTTAGGATTTGATGTGAGGTCGGCTTGGTGGTTAAGGTTAGGATTTGATCTGAGGTCGGCTTGGTGGTTAAGGTTAGGATTTAGGAAGGCTACACTGATCCTAGGTCTGTGCCTAAGGTCAGCTAAATCCCTCTGGAGTTACTCTAATAAGAACTGCTATTGTCAACCTTCATCACATCACAGAGGTACACACACACACACACACACACACCACACACACACCACACACACCACACACACACCACAAACACACACACCACACACACACACCACACACACCACACACACACCACAAACACACACACACACACACACACACACACACACACACACACACACACACACACACACACACACACACACACACCACAAACACACACACACACACCACAAACACACACACACACACACACACACACACACACACACACACACACACACACACACACACACACACACACACACACACACACACACACACACACACACACACACACACACACACACACACACACACACACACACACACACACACACACACACACACACACACATTGATGAGTCAGGTCGCTATCAGTTCCCTGAGGCAGAGTTGGCTGACAGAAACAGAGTGATATTGATATTTAAATATTTATGAAAGTTCACGTGATGTTAAACAGTACAATCAGATCCGAGCAGACAGGGACAGCATCTTTTATTGATCTGAGTGGGTCTCTCTAGTCAACACACGCCAATGAAAACACCCATACGGTGAGTACAAACCACACACACACACACAACACACAGTCCATAATACTACGCAATAGCGCACTCGCACGGACACAGTCACACACACCACCGGTTACCTTCTTGGCCCAGAAGTTGAGCTCTTTGCTGACAAGCTGTTGCAGTTCAGAGGGGCAGAACGGCAGGAAGTAGACAATCTCATTGATCCGTCCCAGAAACTCGTCCCTCCGGAAATGGGCCTTGGGAGGATAAAATGAATTCACCAATAAGAGCTTTTCAGAATAGTGGCTCAACCAATCCGTGGTGTGTGTGTGTCAACGAGATGCTGTGATTGGGTATAGGATGAGGGCGTGGGGCGTTACCTTCAGAATAGGGCGAATTACAGCGTCCTTAAACTGCCTGGAGATGGTGACATCATCACTCTTCTGAACATCATCTGGAGAAAAGGAGGAGTTAACAACCTGTTTGTCTATAGTGTGTGTGTGTGTGTATGTGTATGTGTGTGTGTGTGTGTGTGTGTGTGTGTGTGTGTGTGTATCTCACCTAGGTTGTCGGCCAGTTTCCTGCGGCTGAGCTCCTGGGCCTCCTGGCGGAGCTGCAATGCATGCTGGGCGATGTCGTCACTGGCCACGTTCGAGGTCATGATGAAGATGGCGTCCTTACACTCAATGGTCTTCCCTTTCCCATCTGTAAGACGGCCCTGAGAGAGATTTAGAGAGAGATTTAGAGAGAGATTTAGAGAGAGATTTAGAGAGAGAGAGAGAGAGAGAGAGAGAGAGAGAGAGAGAGAGAGAGAGAGAGAGAGAGAGAGAGAGAGAGAGAGAAAGAAAGAAAGAGAAAGAAAGAAAAAGAGAGCGGAGAGAGAGAGAGAGAGAGAGAGATTTAAAGAGAGATTTAGAGAGATTAAGTGAGAGAAAGAGAGAGAAAAAGAAATGTAGATTTAGAGAGAGAGAAAGAGAGCGAGAAAGAGAGAGAGAGAGAGAAAGAGAGGGAAAGAGAGAAAGTCAGAGCAAGAGAGGGAGCGGGTGAGAGGGAGAGAGAGAAAGAGAGAGAGAAAGAGAGATTTAGAGAGAGACAGAAAGAAATGTAGATTTAGAGAGAGAAAGAGAGAGAGAGAGAAAGAGAGAGAGAGGGAAAGAGAGAGACAGAGAGAAAGAGAGGGAAAGAGAGCGAGAGAGAGGGAGCGGGTGAGAGGGAGATAGAGAGATTTGGAGATAGAGCGAGAGTAGGAGAGTTTTTCATCTACTGGGTGAAAAATCCAGTGTGCCATCACAGCTGCAAGATTTGTGACCTGTTGCCACAAGAAAAGGGCAATCAGTGAAGAACAAACACCATTGTAAATACAACCCATATTTATGTTAATTTATTTTCCCATTTGTACTTTAACTATTTGCACATTGTTACAACACTGTATATAGACATAATATGACATTTGAAAAGTCTTTATTATTTTGAAACTTCTGAGTGTAATGTTTACTGTTAATATTTATTGTTTATTTCACTTTTGTTTACTATCTACTTCACTTGCTTTGGCAATGTAAACATACGTTTCCCATGCCAATAAAGCCCTTAAATAAATTGAATTGAGAGAGAGCGAGAGAGAGAGAGAAACTCAAGAATCTAGAAATGTGACACAGTAGAACCTGTGATTTTGTACGGTTAAAAAAACTTTGTGTGTGTGTGTGTGTATGCATGTACCTCATCAAACAGTTGTAGCATGATGGTCAGTACGTCTGGGTGGGCCTTGTCCACCTCGTCAAACAGAACCACAGCATTGGGATACGCCTTCAACTGTTTAGTCAGCTGACCTCCCTCTTCATGACCAACATAACCTGGAGGAGAACCTATGAACTTAGCCACCTAGAGAGAGACAGAGAGAGACAGAGAGAGAGGGAGAGAGGTGGGGAGCGAGGTGGAGAGAGATTGAGGTGGAGAGAGATTGTGAGAGAGGGAGAGGTGGAGAGAGAGGGAAAGAAAGATGGCGAGAGGAGAGAGAGAGATGGCGAGAGAGATGAAAAGGGAGAGATTGAGAGAGAATTATGATAACAGGTAGATGAGGTAGATGAACCTATTGAACTGAAGATGATGTCAGATTACTACTTCCTCTGATACAAAAACAATGTTTTGGGGCCTTTTCTTCCTCCACAAGCTGCATCTGTCTGTGTTTCTGTGGGAACCTGGACACATCTCTTTTAATTGAATTGTGGGAGATGAAAGGTTAGACAGAGCCCAAGGTCGCTCAGTCAACACAGGGTTAAACTGTTCATGACAGCGACTGGGAAGCTGGTCCAAACGATGGCAGTAGAAGATTCAGACAAGCCCTCAGCTACAGTAGATAGTGTATCCCAGCCCAAGGACATTCCTGGTTGTGGGAAAGTGGTATTGATGATGTCATACCTCGTGCTTCTCTTGGAATTCGGACATGTCCATGCGGATGAATCCCTGAGAAGAGAAGGCTCAGGTTACTGAATGAGCAGTAATAACACACCCGCACATGGGACTGCACATAATATGATCAGTATTGCTGATACAATCTGATTTGAGCTGTGCTGCTGTATGAACGTGTGTGACTGTAACACAGACCTTTTTGAGGTCCTTGTGCATGTAGCGAGCCACCTGTTTGGCCAGCTCAGTTTTGCCTGTGGGAAGAGGAGAGGATTAACCAATCAGAGTGCAGTATGGACAGAGCTTTGAACATCAATGGTCTGACAAGAATCCACTTTCAACCAAGCCTCCAAATATTCTAAAGATGATCTTACATGAACCTCTGAACATTGTAATGATGATGTGGGTGGAATCTCAGGTAGATCCCTGAGCTGCTAATAGGCTATGACTTGTTGTCCCTGCTA
>NC_059197.1:32102229-32199729 GCF_020615455.1 Coregonus clupeaformis | reverse complement strand
CTTGTCTATTAACCAGACTACTGCAGTCTGCTATAGAGAAGCTCCTTGTCTATTAACCAGGCTACTGCAGTCTGCTATAGAGAAGCTCCTTGTCTATTAACCAGACTACTGCAGTCTGCTATAGAGAAGCTCCTTGTCTATTAACCAGGCTACTGCAGTCTGCTATAGAGAAGCTCCTTGTCTATTAACCAGACTACTGCAGTCTGCTATAGAGAAGCTCCATCACATCACAGCAGAGTGGTACAAACGAGGGGAACGAGGGATGTAGAGATAGGGATGAAAAGAGGAGTTACCGATTCCAGATGAGCCGAGGAAGAGGAAGACGAGGGGATGTTCTTCATCATACCAGCCATTCTCCTTCCTCCTGATCGCTGTAGACAGAGCGAGAGAGAGAGATGGTTAGAGAGAGACAAATAGAGGCACAAAGGGAGGGGTTGCAGAAAAAGTATGATAAAGGAGGAGGGAAAAGAGAAGGGTCAGGAGCACTTGGGGTGGAGAGAGAGAGAAAGAGAGAGATCTCTAAAGTTGTATCCATCAATGCCTCGGGAGGGGGATATTTATCGCAGGCTATCCTGCCTCCCCACTCCCTCTCCACCCGTCATCCCCCTTTCCCATCCTCCCTCTATCCCTTCTCCTCTCCTCCCTCTCCTCCCCCTCTCTCAGTCAGTAGGGCCATTAGCCAGAGGTAATCATGTTAGCCTCCCCGGCGCGGCCAAAGCTAAATCAGGTTAGCATGGATCTGAGTCTCGCTCTCTCACACGCCTCACCCAGAGAGGAGAGCCTTGCCTACCTTACCCAACCATCACCCCAGCAACCAAACACACACACACATACTGACTCACCCTCCGGACGGGAGGGAGTGGGCAGGAGGAGATAAATAACAGACAGGGAACTTGGGTCTGGTACCAGCTGCCAGAAACACACATTACAATACATGTCTTCATATTTCAGTCTGCTTATACATGCAGCAGAGAGGACGCTGCAGTTTCTCAACAACCACCACAATTACCCCAAATGAGTTGTGTCTCCACTCTGTGAGAGAGAGATCCATTGATCCGCCTCTCCCTGTCGAAACAGCACACTCCACCCGTCAAAGTACCAGTAACATGACATCACATGATTCTCACTAACACAGAGATAGAGGGACTGAACGATAGATGAAGAGATGGAAAGAGAGGAATGGAGAGATTAAGGAGGTTGAGTTAGCGATCCTGGAGGTGGAGTTAAAGGGGGAGATAGGGGTAGAGACAAATAAGAGACAGAGGGAGAGATATGAAAGTTGGTAGAGAGATAAATTGAGAGAAGGAGAGATGGAAGAGTTTATTGTCATGAAGATGAATACTGACGCCCACAGGCTGTACTTCTGAGAGCCAGACTTATTACAGTGTGTATGTGTGTGTGTGTGTGTGTTTTTTTAAACAGACTGAATGACAGTGTAACCTCCAGGAGAGAGCGTCTGTGTTAGCTGATTGAGACTGACTTTGGCAGAAGGACACACTGACGTCCTTCAAAGGACATGGTCTAGGACAGTACAACACACCCACAGACGACAGACAACACGAATATGCGCACACACACACACACACACACACACACACACACACACACACACACACACACACACACACACACACACACACACACACACACACACACACACACACAGGCCTGAGGTATTGACCAGGTCTGGTAGGGTAGAGGACTGTAATGTGATTAGAAGAGGATCATCTTCAACTATAACTTTTAGCCTGAGAGCTAAACAAGAATCAATCTACTCCTTCCTGTTTGTGTGTGTGTTTGTGTGTGTGTGAAACAGACACATAGTAAAGCCCAATAGTTCCTTGCCCATCTCCAAACAGAGACAGTGTTTGTAACCAGAGGCCAGTCATGAGTCATCCAGGAGGAACCTGCCTGGAAACAGGGAACTAGTTCTAAAACCTCTGACCCTCCTGGACCTAGTTCTAAAACCTCTGACCCTCCTGGACCTAGTTCTAAAACCTCTGACCCTCCTGGACCTAGTTCTAAAACCTCTGACCCTCCTGGACCTAGTTCTAAAACCTCTGACCCTCCTGGACCTAGTTCTAAAACCTCTGACCCTCCTGGACCTAGTTCTAAAACCTCTGACCCTCCTGGACATAGCTCTAAAACCTCTGACCCTCCTGGACATAGCTCTAAAACCTCTCCCTCCTGGACCTAGTTCTAAAACCTCTGACCCTCCTGGACCTAGTTCTAAAACCTCTGACCCTCCTGGACCTAGTTCTAAAACCTCTGACCCTCCTGGACCTAGTTCTAAAACCTCTGACCCTCCTGGACCTAGTTCTAAAACCTCTCCCTCCTGTCTCTCTCATCTCCTTCTCTGTCTCTCATCACTTTCTCTCTCAATTCATTTCAAAGGGCTGTATTAGCATGGGAAACATATGTTTACATTGCCAAAGCAAGTGAAATGATAATAAACAAAGGTGAAATAAACAATCAAAAATTAACAGTAAACATTACACTCAGAAAAGTTCCAAAAGAATAAAGACATTTCAAATGTCATATTATGTATATATACAGTGTTGTAATAATGTGCAAATAGTTAAAGTACAAAAGGGAAAATAAATAAACATAAATATGGGTTGTAATTACAATGGTGTTTGTTCTTCACTGGTTGCCCTTTTCTTGTGGCAACAGGTCACACATCTTGCTGCTGTGATGGCTGTCACTCTGTCTCTGATCTATTTCTCTCTCTTGTCTCACCTCTCTCTCTCTAATCTCTTTCTCTCTGTCTCTCATCACTTTCTCTGTGTCTCTCATCTCCTTCTCTCTCTGTGTCTCTCATCTCCTTCTCTCTCTGTGTCCCTCATCTCCTTCTCTCTCTGTGTCTCTCATCTCCTTCTCTCTCTGTGTCTCTCATCTCCTTCTCTCTCTGTGTCTCTCATCTCCTTCTCTCTGTCTCTCTCATCTCCTTCTCTCTCTGTCTCTCTCATCTCCTTCTCTCTCTGTGTCTCTCATCTCCTTCTCTCTCTGTGTCTCTCATCTCCTTCTCTCTCTGTGTCTCTCATCTCCTTCTCTCTCTGTGTCTCTCATCTCCTTCTCTCTCTATCTCTCATCTCCTTCTCTCTCTCCGTTTCTCTCATCTCCTTCTCTCTCTGTGTCTCTCATCTCCTTCTCTCTCTGTGTCTCTCATCTCCTTCTCTCTCTGTGTCTCTCATCTCCTTCTCTCTCTGTGTGTCTCATCTCCTTCTCTCTCTGTGTCTCTCATCTCCTTCTCTCTCTGTCTCTCTCATCTCCTCTCTCTGTGTCTCTCATCTCCTCTCTCTGTGTCTCTCATCTCCTTCTCTCTCTGTGTCTCTCATCTCCTTCTCTCTCTGTGTCTCTCATCTCCTTCTCTCTGTGTCTCTCTCATCTCCTCTCTCTGTGTCTCTCATCTCCTTCTCTCTCATCTCCTTCTCTCTCTGTCTCTCATCTCCTTCTCTCTGTGTCTCTCATCTCCTTCTCTCTCTGTGTCTCTCATCTCCTTCTCTCTCTGTGTCTCTCATCTCATTCTCTCTCTGTGTCTCTCATCTCCTTCTCTCTCTGTGTCTCTCATCTCCTTCTCTCTCTGTCTCTCTCATCTCCTCTCTCTGTGTCTCTCATCTCCTTCTCTATCTGTGTCTCTCATCTCCTTCTCTCTCGGTGTCTCTCATCTCCTTCTCTCTCTGTGTCTCTCATCTCCTTCTCTCTCATCTCCTTCTCTCTCTGTCTCTCATCTCCTTCTCTCTGTGTCTCTCATCTCCTTCTCTCTGTGTCTCTCATCTCCTTCTCTCTCTGTGTCTCTCATCTCCTTCTCTCTCATCTCCTTCTCATCTCCTCTCTCTGTGTCTCTCATCTCCTTCTCTCTCTGTCTCTCATCTCCTTCTCTCTCATCTCCTTCTCTCTCTGTCTCTCATCTCCTTCTCTCTGTGTCTCTCATCTCCTTCTCTCTCTGTGTCTCTCATCTCTCTTTCTCTGTGTCTCTCATCTCCTTCTCTCTCTGTGTCTCTCATTTCCTTCTCGCTCTCTCTCTCTCTCTATTGATCCCTCTCCCTCTCATATCTTTCTCCCTCTTCCATTCTGTCACACTCTCTTATCCCTCCAGGCCGTTGGGTGCTTGTAAAAAGCATTAGCTCGAGCTGTCATTGTGTATGTGTGTGTATGTGTGTGTGTGTGTGGGTGTGTGTGTGTGTGTGTGCCCTCACCCCCCCCCCTCTTTGTGTTGTTGCTGATCATCACTATCATCCCTCAGTCTGATAGCTGATATTTTCACTGTGTGTGTTTTTGTGTTTGTGTGACCGTGTGTGTGTGTGTTAGTCTGTGTGTGGTGTGTGAGTGACCGTGTGTGTGATATATTCACTGTATTACTTCACAGGGATCAATAAGCTCTTCCTTTATCGCTGTGGTGATGTGTCTCAGATTGCTTTCAGGACAATTTGCCACAGCAACAACCACCATTCATCACATCAGCCACAGAGACCTAGGCTACTGCCCTGCCTGGACTACAGCTCCCAGCATGCAATCTGCTCTGCCTGCTGCAACTGCCTACACATCCCAGCATTCCCACTGATAATTGTGGTGTTCTAGGTTGTTGTGTTTGCAGTCACACAGCCAGTACACACTGCTGCTGCTGCTAGTGACAAACACAGCCACTTAGTGGAACACCACATCCCCAAGCATTCTAAACAGTCCACATTCATATAGTGCTACATGTACAAGTCTTTCCACTGTTGTGTTACAGTAGGGTTGTTTTTGCCATTAGCCAACTACTGTGCAGCTCTGGAGTGGTACAAGGTACCTGGCAACCGCAGACACAGAAGCCTCACTAAACACAATCTCTCTCTGTGGCCCAGCGATCGATACACAGCCTACATGGAGCCACAATTTAATATCAGCTATTTACTGGCCTCTACCTTGTTGTACTCTAAGTCACCTCCCAACCTCCTCTCTCTCTCTCTCCATTTCTCTTGCCAACTGTCCTTTCTCTCTCCCTCCCTCCCCAGATAGCATCACTTCCTCCAGGAGGACATTGACACAGGAAAGAACAGGAGGAGAGGTAGAGATGAAGAGAGGGAAGGAGTCATTGAAAAATGGAGGAAGGGAGAACATGAACAGAAAGGCTGGGAGAGGGGAAGGGCGATGGAGGGCGGGAATTGGAGATGGAGAGAAAGATGGAGAGACGGAAGGGGGGGAGGGAGTGATTGAGAGAGGTCTGGAGTATGTCTCTCTGTAATCGTGTTAGTTGGCGGCTCGAGGCCTGGCCTCTCCAGCTGTTCAACACACGCACACAGGCACGCACACCACCTGTGTCTGCCTGATGGACAGCTCATTCATCACAATTAACCAATTACAGCCTCTGCCTGCCTGACTGAGCCCGCCCCCCCACCAGAGAGAGAAAGAGGATAATAAATAGAAGGGGGCCTGAAGCAAATGTTCTTTAAAGGAGAAAGGATTGGGGTGTGTGTGTGTACCTGAAGCCACAGTGTTGATGGCCCCCTCCTGGCCGATGATTTGCTCCATCAGTCGTTTCTCCAGAGGGAAACGTCTCCTCTCCTCTGCCTCTCTCTTAGCTTGAGCTTCCTGGAACTGCACGCACCCACACACCCACACCCAAACACACACACACACACACACACACACACACCCAAACACACACACACCCAAACACACACACACACACACACACACACACACACACACACACACACACACACACACACACACACCCAAGGAGGCAGGGGAAGAGGAGAAGGAAAAGTCAGTGTATACAATGTTGTGAATCATCAGAACAGCCCACGACAGAGAGAGAGAGATATATACAGTTGAAGTCGGAAGTTTACATACACTTACGTTGGAGTCATTAAAACTTGTTTTTCAACCACTCCACAAATTTCTTGTTAACAAACTATAGTTTTGTTAAGTCGGTTAGGACATCTACTTTGTGCATGACACAAGTCATTTTTCCAACAATTGTTTACAGACAGATTATTTCACTTATAATTCACTGTATCACAATTCCAGTGGGTCAGAAGTTTACATACACTAAGTTGACTGTGCCTTTAAACAGCTTGGAAAATTCCAGAAAATGATGTCATGGCTTTAGAAGCTTCTGATAGGCTAATTGACATCATTTGAGTCAATTGGAGGTGTACCTGTGGATGTATTTCAAGGCCTACCTTCAAACTCAGTGCCTCTTTGCTTGACATCATGGGAAAATCAAAAGAAATCAGCCAAGACCTCAGAAAAAAATTGCAGACCTCCACAAGTCTGGTTCATCCTTGGGAGCAATTTCCAAATGCCTGAAGGTACCACGTTTATCTGTACAAACAATAGTACGCAAGTATAAACACCATGGGACCACGCAGCCGTCATACCACTCAGGAAGGAGACGCGTTCTGTCTCCTAGAGATGAACGTACTTTGGTGCGAAAAGTGCAAATCAATCCCAGAACAACAGTAAAGGTCCTTGTGAAGACGCTGGAGGAAACAGGTACAAAAGTATCTATATCCACAGTAAAACGAGTCCTATATCGACCGCTCAGCAAGGAAGAAGCCACTGCTCCAAAACCGCCATAAAAAAGCCAGACTACGGTTTGCAACTGCACATGGGGACAAATATCGTACTTTTTGGAGAAATGTCCTCTGGTCTGATGAAACAAAAATAGAACTGTTTGGCCATAATGACCATCGTTATGTTTGGAGGAAAAAGGTGGCGGCTTGCAAGCCGAAGAACACAATCACAACCGTGAAGCACGGGGTGGTAGCATCATGCTGTGGGGGTGCTATGCTGCAGGAGGGACGGGTGCACTTCACAAAATAGATGGCATCATGAGGAAGGAAAATTATGTGGATATATTGAAGCAACATCTCAAGACATCAGTCAGGAAGTTAAAGCTTGGTCGCAAATGGGTCTTCCAAATGGACAATGACCCCAAGCATGCTTCCAAAGTTGTGGCAAAATGGCTTAAGGACAACGAAGTCAAGGTATTGGAGTGGCCATCACAAAGCCCTGACCTCAATCCTATAGAAAATGTGTGGGCAGAACTGAAAAAGCGTGTGCGAGCAAGTAGGTCTACAAACCTGACTCAGTTACACCAGGTTTGTCAGGAGGAATGGGCCAAAATTCACCCAACTTATTGTGGGAAGCTTGTGGAAGGCTACCCGAAACGTTTGACCCAAGTTAAACAATTTAAAGGCAATGCTACCAAATACTAATTGAGTGTATGTAAACTTCTGACCCACTGGGAATGTGATGAAAGAAATAAAACCTGAAATAAATCATTCTCTCTACAATTATTCTGACATTTCACATTCTTAAAATGAAGTGGTGATCCTAACTGACCTAAGACAGGGAATATTTACTAGGATTAAATGTCAGGAATTGTGAAAAACAGAGTTTAAATGTATTTGGCTAAGGTGTATGTAAACTTCCGACTTCAACTGTATATATATATATATATATATATATATATATATATATACATATACAGTTGGGAGAACAAGTATTTGATACACTGCCGATTTTGCAGGTTTTCCTACTTACAAAGCATGTAGAGGTCTGTAATTTTTATCATAGGTACACTTCAACTGTGAGAGACGGAATCTAAAACAAAAATCCAGAAAATCACATTGTATGATTTTTAAGAAATTAATTTTCATTTTATTGCATGAAATAAGTATTTGATCACCTACCAACCAGTAAGAATTCCGGCTCTCACAGACCTGTTAGTTTTTCTTTAAGAAGCCCTCCTGTTCTCCACTCATTACCTGTATTAAATGCACCTGTTTGAACTCAACCTGTATAAAAGTCACCTGCCCACACACTCAATCACACAGACTCCAACCTCTCCACAATGGCCAAGACCAGAGAGCTGTGTAAGGACATCAGGGATATAATTGTAGACCTGCACAAGGCTGGGATGGGCTACAGGACAATAGGCAAGCAGCTTGGTGAGAAGGCAACAACTGTTGGCACAATTATTAGAAAATGGAAGAAGTTCAAGATGACGGTCAATCACCCTCGGTCTGGGGCTCCATGCAAGATCTCACCTCGTGGGGCATCAATGATCATGAGGAAGGTGAGGGATCAGCCCAGAACTACACGGCAGGACCTGGTCAATGACCTGAAGAGAGCTGGGACCACAGTCTCAAAGAAAACCATTAGTAACACACTACGCCGTCATGGATTAAAATCCTGCAGCGCACGCAAGGTCCCCCTGCTCAAGCCAGCGCATGTCCAGGCCCGTCTGAAGTTTGCCAATGACCATCTGGATGATCCAGAGGTGGAATGGGAGAAGGTCATGTGGTCTGATGAGACAAAAATAGAGCTTTTTGGTCTAAACTCCACTCACCGTGTTTGAAGGAAGAAGAAGGATGAGTACAACCCCAAGAACACCATCCCAACCGTGAAGCATGGAGGTGGAAACATCATTCTTTGGGGATGCTTTTCTGCAAAGGGGACAGGACGACTGCACCGTATTGAGGGGAGGATGGATGGGGCCATGTATCGCGAGATCTTGGCCAACAACCTCCTTCCCTCAGTAAGAGCATTGAAGATGGGTCGTGGCTGGGTCTTCCAGCATGACAACGACCCGAAACACACAGCCAGGGCAACTAAGGAGTGGCTCCGTAGAAGCATCTCAAGGTCCTGGAGTGGCCTAGCCAGTCTCCAGACCTGAACCCAATAGAAAATCTTTGGAGGGAGCTGAAAGTCCGTATTGCCCAGCGACAGCCCCAAAACCTGAAGGATCTGGAGAAGGTCTGTATGGAGGAGTGGGCCAAAATCCCTGCTGCAGTGTGTGCAAACCTGGTCAAGACCTACAGGAAACGTATGATCTCTGTAATTGCCAACAAAGGTTTCTGTACCAAATATTAAGTTAAGCTTTTCTGATGTATCAAATACTTATGTCATGCAATAAAATGCAAATGAATTACTGAAAAATCATACAATGTGAATTTCTGGATTTTTGTTTTAGATTCCGTCTCTCACAGTTGAAGTTAACCTATGATAAAAATTACAGACCTCTACATGCTTTGTAAGTAGGAAAACCTGCAAAATCGGCAGTGTATCAAATACTTGTTCTCCCCACTGTATATATATATATACAGTGGGGAAAAAAAGTATTTAGTCAGCCACCAATTGTGCAAGTTCTCCCACTTAAAAAGATGAGAGAGGCCTGTAATTTTCATCATAGGTACACGTGAACTATGACAGACAAATTGAGACATTTTTTCTCCAGAAAATCACATTGTAGGATTTTTAATGAATTTATTTGCAAATTATGGTGGAAAATAAGTATTTGGTCACCTATAAACAAGCAAGATTTCTGGCTCTCACAGACCTGTAACTTCTTCTTTAAGAGGCTCCTCTGTCCTCCACTCGTTACCTGTATTAATGGCACCTGTTTGAACTTGCTATCAGTATAAAAGACACCTGTCCACAACCTCAAACAGTCACACCCCAAACTCCACTATGGCCAAGACCAAAGAGCTGTCAAAGGACACCAGAAACAAAATTGTAGACCTGCACCAGGCTGGGAAGACTGAATCTGCAATAGGTAAGCAGCTTGGTTTGAAGAAATCAACTGTGGGAGCAATTATTAGGAAATGGAAGACATACAAAACCACTGATAATCTCCCTCGATCTGGGGCTCCACGCAAGATCTCACCCCGTGGGGTCAAAATGATCACAAGAACGGTGAGCAAAAATCCCAGAACCACACGGGGGTACCTAGTGAATGACCTGCAGAGAGCTGGGACCAAAGTAACAAAGCCTACCATCAGTAACACACTACGCTGCCAGGGACTCAAATCCTGCAGACACGTGTCCAGGCCCATCTGAAGTTTGCTAGAGTGCATTTGGATGATCCAGAAGAGGATTGGGAGAATGTCATATGGTCAGATGAAACCAAAATAGAACTTTTTGGTAAAAACTCAACTCGTCGTGTTTGGAGGACAAAGAATGCTGAGTTGCATCCAAAGAACACCATACCTACTTTAAGTGGGAGAACTTGCACAATTGGTGGCTGACTAAATACTTTTTTCCCCCACTTTATGGCAAATAGAAATCCAATATGGATGGTGTTAAGAGATAGATGGGAGGTGTTGAATGGAGTTGAAGGATGGGACTAATAATAACTAACAACAACTAATAACAACAGGATAACTAATGTAAAGCATACTGTGTCCATAATAAGTATATATGTTATAGGTTGAGAGCTTTTGTGAGGGAGCACAGTTGGAAAGATATGGCATATAGAAGCAAACCGGATGGACATCATGAAAATGATCGGAGAGGTTGAGGGTAGAGGAAGTTCAGGAGTAAAAACAAACAAAATAGAATTATTGTAAAATTGACTGTGTCCATAAAATGTATATAGTATGTATAAGCTGGAAGTAGAGGCCTAAGCATTGTTGTTCAGTAGTTTACTCCAATTAGGGAAGGGGTGGTGGGGTTGGAAAGTAATAAAGGGAAATATATATATATTTTTAAAGGATTTGTGTATATATGTATGTATATGTATTTATATGTATGTATGTGTATATGTATATATATTTTTGCGAGAGAAAAACAACATATGGGGGATTGGAAGTGATGCAGACAATGACATTGATGGAAGTTACAATCTATCTGCAATATTACAGCTGATCTACCCCCTAAAAAAATACTCCCCATTATCTCCAAACTGTTCCCTTAATTGCTACCATGGTTATGCATATGATTTTCATATTTCTTCTGTAAGAAACATTTCAATTTAGCCCTATCCATATGGGCCAATTCCCGAGTGTAAAGGGTTTACCTTTCAGCCCTCTCTGAAGAGCCAGGTATCAGTTTAACCACTAAAGACAATCCCTTTAACATATTGACACTACCTCATCCCTTTAAGACAATACCACTACGGCTCAGTGAGAAACTGACCCATAACCTCCTCCCTTAAACACTTGATGTAGAGTAATAACTTAAGTACTGAATATGGTGATAGCTATCCTGTTGGCTAGGTGGAAGTTCCCCCATGTTGCGATGAATCTATCAAAAAAGTTGAGATTGATAAGAAGTGCCTAAGGCATAGGGGAAGTGCCTCGGGGCTAAAGGGTTTGATTTGGGGTTGTGCGTACCACTGCCTCGTCCTTAAACACACCAACACTAGTTCTGCTGAACCCCTTTTAACCTCCACTAGCCTGGAACAGCCTTTACACCCCTCAGAGACAATAACATCGCTCACTCCCCTGTCACTCCCCACTAGGGTGTCTTTGTGTGTGTGTGTCTCCCAGTGGGGGGTGCAGATGTTTCCTGGGTGGAAGTGAGGTCTCGTGCCGAGGAGACTGGTTGTAGCTTGCCACTCCTAGTGTAGTGTGTGTGTGTGTGTGTGTGTTACCTTGGCCTCCCACTCCAGCAGTAGTGTCTGTATCTCTCCCTCCTTGGCGTAGCCTCTGGCTGTGTGTCCTAAGGCATTGGTCTGCAGGGGGTTGGCACCTGCACAGAGAGCGAGCGAGAGGTTAGGGGGTCAAAGGTTAGGGGTCAGATTGCAGCATTTGGACCGCCCCACAGGGGAGAAAGAGGGGTCATATTTGTGATGCGTGCCTATAACGCACACTTTGAACCCTCTACACACACATCCCTGCCTACTGCACATGCTCCTCATACACAGCAGGTATTATATTAACACACAGCAGGTATTATATTAACACACAGCAGGTATTATATTAACACACAGCAGGTATTATATTAACACACAGCAGGTATTATATTAACACACAGCAGGTATTAACACACAGCAGGTATTATATTAACACACAGCAGGTATTACATTAACACACAGCAGGTATTAACACAGCAGGTATTATATTAACACACAGCAGGTATTAACACAGCAGGTATTATATTAACACACAGCAGGTATTATATTAACACACAGCAGGTATTATATTAACACACAGCAGGTATTAACACAGCAGGTATTATATTAACACACAGCAGGTATTAACACAGCAGGTATTATATTAACACACAGCAGGTATTACATTAACACACAGCAGGTATTAACACAGCAGGTATTATATTAACACACAGCAGGTATTATATTAACACACAGCAGGTATTAACACACAGCATGTATTATATTAACACACAGCAGGTATTATATTAACACACAACAGGTATTAACACAGCAGGTATTATATTAACACACAGCAGGTATTATATTAACACACAGCAGGTATTACATTAACACACAGCAGGTATTACATTAACACACAGCAGGTATTATATTAACACACAGCAGGTATTATATTAACACACAGCAGGTATTAACACAGCAGGTATTATATTAACACACAGCAGGTATTAACACAGCAGGTATTATATTAACACACAGCAGGTATTACATTAACACACAGCAGGTATTAACACAGCAGGTATTATATTAACACACAGCAGGTATTATATTAACACACAGCAGGTATTAACACACAGCAGGTATTATATTAACACACAGCAGGTATTATATTAACACACAGCAGGTATTAACACAGCAGGTATTATATTAACACACAGCAGGTATTATATTAACACACAGCAGGTATTACATTAACACACAGCAGGTATTACATTAACACACAGCAGGTATTATATTAACACACAGCAGGTATTATATTAACACACAGCAGGTATTAACACAGCAGGTATTATATTAACACACAGCAGGTATTACAGTGGGGAAAAAAAGTATTTAGTCAGCCACCAATTGTGCAAGTTCTCCCACTTAAAAAGATGAGAGAGGCCTGTAATTTTCATCATAGGTACACGTCAACTATGACAGACAAAAATAGAAAAAAAATCCAGAAAATCACATTGTAGGATTTTTTAATGAATTTATTGGCATATGATGGTGGAAAATAAGTATTTGGTCAATAACAAAAGTTTCTCAATACTTTGTTATATACCCTTTGTTGGCAATGACACAGGTCAAACGTTTTCTGTAAGTCTTCACAAGGTTTTCACACACTGTTGCTGGTATTTTGGCCCATTCCTCCATGCAGATCTCCTCTAGAGCAGTGATGTTTTGGGGCTGTCGCTGGGCAACACAGACTTTCAACTCCCTCCAAATATTTTCTATGGGGTTGAGATCTGGAGACTGGCTAAGCCACTCCAGGACCTTGAAATGCTTCTTACGAAGCCACTCCTTCGTTGCCCGGGCGGTGTGTTTGGGATCATTGTCATGCTGAAAGACCCAGCCACGTTTCATCTTCAATGCCCTTGCTGATGGAAGGAGGGTTTCACTCAAAATCTCACGATACATGGCCCCATTCATTCTTTCCTTTAACGGATCAGTCGTCCTGGTCCCTTTGCAGAAAAAACAGCCCCAAAGCATGATGTTTCCAACCCCATGCTTCACAGTAGGTATGGTGTTCTTTGGATGCAACTCAGCATTCTTTGTCCTCCAAACATGACGAGTTGAGTTTTTACCAAAAAGTTATATTTTGGTTTCATCTGACCATATGACATTCTCCCAATCCTCTTCTGGATCATCCAAATGCACTTCAGACGGGCCTGGACATGTACTGGCTTAAGCAGGGGGACACGTCTCGCACTGCAGGATTTGAGTCCCTGGCGGCGTAGTGTGTTACTGATGGTTGGCTTTGTTACTTTGGTCCCAGCTCTCAGCAGGTCATTCACTAGGTCCCCCCGTGTGGTTCTGGGATTTTTGCTCACCGTTCTTGTGATCATTTTGACCCCACGGGGTGAGATCTTGCATGGAGCCCCAGATCGAGGGAGATTATCAGTGGTCTTGTATGTCTTCCATTTCCTAATAATTGCTCCCACAGTTGATTTCTTCAAACCAAGCTGCTTACCTGTTGCAGATTCAGTCTTCCCAGCCTGGTGCAGGTCTACAATTTTGTTTTTGGTGTCCTTTGACAGCTCTTTGGTCTTGGCCATTGTGAAGTTTGGAGTGTGACTGTTTGAGGTTGTGGACAGGTGTCTTTTATACTGATAACAAGTTCAAACAGGTGCCATTAATACAGGTAACGAGTGGAGGACAGAGGAGCCTCTTAAAGAAGAAGTTACAGGTCTGTGAGAGCCAGAAATCTTGCTTGTTTGTAGGTGACCAAATACTTATTTTCCACCATAATTTGCAAATAAATTCATTAAAAATCCTACAATGGGATTTTCTGGATTTTTTTTCCTCAATTTGTCTGTCATAGTTGACGTGTACCTATGATGAAAATTACAGGCCTCTCTCATCTTTTTAAGTGGGAGAACATGCACAATTGGGGGCTGACTAAATACTTTTTTGCCCCACTGTATATTAACACACAGCAGGTATTAACACACAGCAGGTATTAAATTAACACACAGAAGGTATTAACACAGCAGGTATTATATTAACACACAGCAGGTATTAACACAGCAAGTATTATATTAACACACAGCAGGTATTAACACAGCAGGTATTATATTAACACACAGCAGGTATTATATTAACACACAGCAGGTATTATATTAACACACAGCAGGTATTAAATTAACACACAGAAGGTATTAACACAGCAGGTATTATATTAACACACAGCAGGTATTAACACAGCAGGTATTATATTAACACACAGCAGGTATTAACACAGCAGGTATTATATTAACACACAGCAGGTATTATATTAACACACAGCAGGTATTATATTAACGCACAGCAGGTATTATATTAACACACAGCAGGTATTATATTAACACACAGCAGGTATTAAATTAACACACAGAAGGTATTAACACAGCAGGTATTATATTAACACACAGCAGGTATTAACACAGCAGGTATTATATTAACACACAGCAGGTATTATATTAACACAAAGCAGGTATTATATTAACACACAGCAGGTATTAACACAGCAGGTATTATATTAACACACAGCAGGTATTATATTAACACACAGCAGGTATTATATTAACACACAGCAGGTATTATATTAACGCACAGCAGGTATTATATTAACACACAGCAGGTATTATATTAACACACAGCAGGTATTATATTAACACACAGCAGGTATTAACACAGCAGGTATTATATTAACACACAGCAGGTATTAACACAGCAGGTATTATATTAACACACAGCAGGTATTATATTAACACAAAGCAGGTATTATATTAACACACAGCAGGTATTATATTAACACACAGCAGGTATTACAGTGGGGAAAAAAAGTATTTAGTCAGCCACCAATTGTGCAAGTTCTCCCACTTAAAAAGATGAGAGAGGCCTGTAATTTTCATCATAGGTACACGTCAACTATGACAGACAAATTGAGAAAAAAAATTCAAGAAAATCACATTGTAGGATTTTTAATGAATTTATTTGCAAATTATGGTGGAAAATAAGTATTTGGTCACCTACAAACAAGCAAGATTTCTGGCTCTCACAGACCTGTAACTTCTTCTTTAAGAGGCTCCTCTGTCCTCCACTCGTTACCTGTATTAATGGCACCTGTTTGAACTTGTTATCAGTATAAAAGACACCTGTCCACAACCTCAAACAGTCACACTCCAAACTCCACTATGGCCAAGACCAAAGAGCTGTCAAAGGACACCAGAAACAAAATTGTAGACCTGCACCAGGCTGGGAAGACTGAATCTGCAATAGGTAAGCAGCTTGGTTTGAAGAAATCAACTGTGGGAGCAATTATTAGGAAATGGAAGACATCCAAGACCACTGATAATCTCCCTCGATCTGGGGCTCCACGCAAGATCTCACCTCGTGGGGTCAAAATTATCACAAGAACGGTGAGCAAAAATCCCAGAACCACACGGGGGGACCTAGTGAATGACCTGCAGAGAGCTGGGACCAAAGTAACAAAGCCTACCATCAGTAACACACTACGCCGCCAGGGACTCAAATCCTGCAGTGCCAGACGTGTCCCCCTGCTTAAGCCAGTACATGTCCAGGCCCGTCTGAAGTTTGCTAGAGTGCATTTGGATGATCCAGAATGGATTGGGAGAATGTCATATGGTCAGATGAAACCAAAATAGAACTTTTTGGTAAAAACTAAACTCGTCGTGTTTGGAGGACAAAGAATGCTGAGTTGCATCCAAAGAACACCATACCTACTGTGAAGCATGGGCGTGGAAACATCATGCTTTGGGGCTGTTTTTCTGCAAAGGGACCAGGACGACTGATCGGTGTAAAGGAAAGAATGAATGGGGCCATGTATCGTGAGATTTTGAGTGAAAACCTCCTTCCATCAGCAAGGGCATTGAAGATGAAACGTGGCTGGGTCTTTCAGCATGACAATGATCCCAAACACACCGCCCGGGCAACGAAGGAAAGAAGCATTTCAAGGTCCTGGAGTGGCCTAGCCAGTCTCCAGATCTCAACCCCATAGAAAATCTTTGGAGGGAGTTGAAAGTCCGTGTTGCCCAGCGACAGCCCCAAAACATCACTGCTCTAGAGATCTGCATGGAGGAATGGGCCAAAATACCAGCAACAGTGTGTGAAAACCTTGTGAAGACTTACAGAAAACGTTTTACCTGTGTCATTGCCAACAAAGGGTATATAACAAAGTATTGAGAAACTTTTGTTATTGACCAAATACTTATTTTCCACCATCAATTGCAAATAAATTCATAAAAAATCCTACAATGTGATTTTCTGGAAATCTTTTTCTCATTTTGTCTGTCATAGTTGACGTGTACCTATGATGAAAATTACAGGCCTCTCTCATCTTTTTAAGTGGGAGAACTTGCACAATTGGTGGCTGACTAAATACTTTTTTCCCCCACTGTATATTAACACACAGCAGGTATTATATTAACACACAACAGGTCAGGAGTTAACTCCACTGCCACAGTAGGATGGGTAATTTTATCCCTCACAGTTCAACACAGAGTTCAACACAGAGTTCAACACAGAGTTCAACACAGAGTTCAACACAGAGTTCAACACAGAGTTCCACACAGAGTTCAACACAGAGTTCCACACAGAGTTCAACACAGAGTTCCACTGGCCCTTCAATGAGAAAGAGACATGCCGGAACACACAGCAGTCGGTTATTACCCCTATATTACACACACTAAAAGGGCTGAGGTAGCCTCAGGAGAGACGGCACGTTACAGTGTGTGTGTCAGTGATTGAGAGTGCACAAAGACATTTAGGAGCACAATTAAAAATATTTGCGGTAATAAAGCTAGAATCCTTAATTTTTACTAGGTGCACTGGTGCTCTTAAATTAAAAATTCCAGGTTGCACAGCAAAATATTTAGGCAAGTAAAATGGTCGCACTGTAGAGCCCTGGAGTGTGTGTGAGTGTGTGTCAGTGATTGAGTGTGTGTATCAGTAATGGAGTGTGTGTGTCAGTGATTGACAGTGTGTAATGGCAGTGTGGGGTGCCGGTCGTGTTGTCTGTACGGGTGGTTAGCATTGGCTTATGCCCTGCACTCTAACTCAGTGTCACACACACACACGTGCCATCACACACACACACACACACACACACACACACACACACGCCTCCGTAGCGATGCCGCATGGTATGTTGCGATGCTGTTTGTGTGTGTGTGTGTGTGTGTGTGTATAATCGATGTGGTACATGATCGTTGTGTTGCTGTGAGCGAAGACCAGTGAGAGTAATCGCCATGGTGATTATTGATAAAAACCTAAACGCCTGCCTTGCTCCCAAACCAATCGATTGCAATGATACAAACCACAAACATAAAGGAAAAAAAGCAATATAGCAGCTGACACACGCACACACAGCTCCCCTCACCTGGCTCACACACACACTGCCCCCCCCTCTGTTTCCAACATAATAAATAGCATCATTTAGGCCTTTAATATCAGCCCAACCCTCTGGGCCAAGGATCAACCCTAACGACCACTAACCCTCAGAGAGAGAGAGGGGAGAGAGAGAGGGGGGGAGGGGAGAGAGAGGGGAGAGAGAGAGAGAGAGAGAGAGAGAGAGAGAGGGGGAGGGAGAGGGGAGAGAGAGAGAGAGAGAGAGAGAGAGAGAGAGTGGGAGGGAGAGAGAGAGAGAGAGAGAGAGAGAGAGAGGGGAGAGAGAAAGGGGAGAGAGAAAGAGGGGGAGAGAGAGAGGGGAGAGAGAGAGAAGGGGAGAGAGAGAGAGGGGGGAGAGAGAGGGGGGAGGGAGAGGGAGAGAGAGAGAGAGAGAGAGAGAGTGGGAGGGGAGAGAGAGATAGAGAGAGAGAGGGGAGAGAGAAAGAGGGGAGAGAGAAAGAGGGGGGAGAGAGAGAGAAAGAGGGGGGAGAGAGAGAGAGGGGAGAGAGTCACACACACACAAACAAGCAATAACTATATTGAAACAGATGCAGTATAACTAAAGCAGTAAATTCACTTACAAAACCCCCTTTATTATTGCCTCATTAAAAATGGCTATTAGGAGTGTTCTCTACCTCCCTTCGCCCTCCCTCTGTTCTTCCGCTCCTCTCCCTTTTCAGTGCAGCTGGTGGGACAGGGACCCTGCTGGTGCCTGAGTGTCTAACCCCCCTGGTCAGGGCCATGCTCCACTCCATTACTCTCTGCCAGGCCTGTTGGGCCCTGTGTGGAGCCTGGGGGCTGGGTAGTGAGCTTCCCCAGGCAGGTTGTGGGCTGCTACTGTCTGTTACTGTCTGTTACTGTCTGTTACTCTGTCTGTCTGTTACTGTCTGTTACTCTGTCTGTCTGTTACTCTGTCTGTCTGTTACTCTGTCTGTCTGTTACTCTGTCTGTCTGTTACTGTGTCTGTCTGTCTGTTACTGTGTCTGTCTGTTACTGTGTCTGTCTGTTACTGTGTCTGTCTGTTACTCTGTCTGTCTGTTACTCTGTCTGTCTGTTACTCTGTCTGTCTGTTACTGTTTGTTACTCTGTCTGTTACTGTCTGTTACTGTCTCTGTTACTGTCTGTTACTGTGTCTGTCTGTTACTGTGTCTGTCTGTCTGTTACTGTCTGTTACTGTCTGTTACTCTGTCTGTTACTGTGTCTGTCTGTCTGTCTGTCTGCTACTGTGTCTGTTACGGTGTCTGTTACTCTGTCTGTATGTTACTCTGTCTGTTACTGTCTGTTACTGTCTCTGTTACTGTCTGTTACTGTCTGTCTGTTACTCTGTCTGTCTGTTACTGTTACTGTCTGTTACTCTGTCTGTCTGTCTGTCTGTCTGTCTGTTACTCTGTCTGTATGTTACTCTGTATGTTACTGTCTGTTACTGTCTGTTACTCTGTCTGTCTGTTACTGTCTGTTACTCTGTATGTTACTCTGTCTGTTACTGTGTCTGTCTGTTACTGTCTGTTACTGTGTCTGTCTGTCTGTTACTGTGTCTGTCTGTTACTGTGTCTGTCTGTTACTGTGTCTGTCTGTTACTGTGTCTGTCTGTTACTGTCTGTTACTGTCTGTCTGTCTGTTACTGTGTCTGTCTGTTACTGTCTGTCTGTCTGTCTGTCTGTCTGTCTGCTACTGTCTGTCTGCTACTGTCTGTTACTCTGTCTGTCTGTTACTGTCTGTTACTGTGTCTGTCTGTTACTGTGTCTGTATGTTACTGTGTCTGTCTGTCTGTTACTGTTTGTTACTCTGTCTGTCTGTTACTGTTTGTTACTGTGTCTGTCTGTTACTGTCTGTTACTCTGTCTGTCTGTTACTGTGTCTGTCTGTTACTGTCTGTCTGTCTGTCTGTCTGTCTGTTACTGTCTGTTACGTGTCTGTCTGTTACTGTCTGACTGTCTGTTACTGTGTCTGTCTGTTACTGTGTCTGTCTGTTACTGTGTCTGTCTGTTACTGTGTCTGTCTGTTACTGTTTGTTACTCTGTCTGTCTGTTACTGTTTGTTACCGTGTCTGTCTGTTACTGTTTGTTACTCGCTGTTAGTGTCTGTTACTCTGTCTGTATGTTACTGTCTGTTACTCTGTCTGTTAGTGTCTGTCGCTGTCTGTTATGGTGTCTGTCTGTTACTGTCTGTTACCGTGTATGTCTGTCTGTTACTGTCTATCTGTCTGTTACTGTGTCTGTCTGTTACTGTGTCTGTCTGTCTGTTACTGTCTGTCTGCTACTGTCTGTTACTCTGTCTGTCTGTTATTGTCTGTCTGTCTGTTACTCTGTCTGTCTGTTACTGTTTGTTACTCTGTCTGTTACTGTCTGTTACTGTCTCTGTTACTGTCTGTTACTGTGTCTGTCTGTTACTGTGTCTGTCTGTCTGTTACTGTCTGTTACTGTCTGTTACTCTGTCTGTTACTGTGTCTGTCTGTCTGTCTGTCTGCTACTGTGTCTGTTACGGTGTCTGTTACTCTGTCTGTATGTTACTCTGTCTGTTACTGTCTGTTACTGTCTCTGTTACTGTCTGTTACTGTCTGTCTGTTACTCTGTCTGTCTGTTACTGTTACTGTCTGTTACTCTGTCTGTCTGTCTGTCTGTCTGTCTGTTACTCTGTCTGTATGTTACTCTGTATGTTACTGTCTGTTACTGTCTGTTACTCTGTCTGTCTGTTACTGTCTGTTACTCTGTATGTTACTCTGTCTGTTACTGTGTCTGTCTGTTACTGTCTGTTACTGTGTCTGTCTGTCTGTTACTGTGTCTGTCTGTTACTGTGTCTGTCTGTTACTGTGTCTGTCTGTTACTGTGTCTGTCTGTTACTGTCTGTTACTGTCTGTCTGTCTGTTACTGTGTCTGTCTGTTACTGTCTGTCTGTCTGTCTGTCTGTCTGTCTGTCTGCTACTGTCTGTCTGCTACTGTCTGTTACTCTGTCTGTCTGTTACTGTCTGTTACTGTGTCTGTCTGTTACTGTGTCTGTATGTTACTGTGTCTGTCTGTCTGTTACTGTTTGTTACTCTGTCTGTCTGTTACTGTTTGTTACTGTGTCTGTCTGTTACTGTCTGTTACTCTGTCTGTCTGTTACTGTGTCTGTCTGTTACTGTCTGTCTGTCTGTCTGTCTGTCTGTTACTGTCTGTTACGTGTCTGTCTGTTACTGTCTGACTGTCTGTTACTGTGTCTGTCTGTTACTGTGTCTGTCTGTTACTGTGTCTGTCTGTTACTGTGTCTGTCTGTTACTGTTTGTTACTCTGTCTGTCTGTTACTGTTTGTTACCGTGTCTGTCTGTTACTGTTTGTTACTCGCTGTTAGTGTCTGTTACTCTGTCTGTATGTTACTGTCTGTTACTCTGTCTGTTAGTGTCTGTCGCTGTCTGTTATGGTGTCTGTCTGTTACTGTCTGTTACCGTGTATGTCTGTCTGTTACTGTCTATCTGTCTGTTACTCTGTCTGTCTGTTACTGTGTCTGTCTGTTACTGTGTCTGTCTGTCTGTTACTGTCTGTCTGCTACTGTCTGTTACTCTGTCTGTCTGTTATTGTCTGTTACTGTCTGTTACGTGTCTGTCTGTTACTGTGTCCGTCTGTTACTCTGTCTGTCTGTTACTGTCTGTTACTCTGTCTGTCTGTTACTGTCTGTTACTCTGTCTGTCTGTTACTCTGTCTGTCTGTTACTGTTTGTTACTCTGTCTGTCTGTTACTGTGTCTGTCTGTTACTGTCTGTCTGTTACTCTGTCTGTCTGTTACTCTGTCTGTCTGTTACTGTCTGTTACTCTGTCTGTCTGTTACTGTCTGTTACTCTGTCTGTCTGTTACTCTGTCTGTCTGTTACTGTTTGTTACTCTGTCTGTCTGTTACTGTGTCTGTCTGTTACTGTCTGTCTGTTACTCTGTCTGTCTGTTACTCTGTCTGTCTGTTACCGTTTGTTACTCGCTGTTAGTGTCTGTTACTCTGTCTGTATGTTACTGTCTGTTAGTGTCTGTCTGTTGCTGTATGTCTGTTGCTGTCTGTTATGGTGTCTGTCTGTTACTGTCTGTTACTATCTGTCACTGTCTGTTACTGTGCCTGTCTGTTACTGTGTCTGTCTGTCTGTTACTGTCTGTGTCTGATACTGACTGTCTGTCTGTGTGTGTGTGTGTGTGTGTGTGTGTGTGTGTGTCTGTGTGTGCGTCTGTCTGTGTGTGTGTGCGCGCGAGTGAGTGAGTGAGCGAAAGGGAGGGTGGTCACAGATGGATTCTGATTGGCTGTGATAGCGGTGCCGGTCAGGCGTGGTCAGGTCGTATGGGCAACAACATCTTTAATGTGATTGGTTTAGAATACATTTTTCTGTTTTGAGAAATTTCTCCAGTTTTTTTTATTTAAAAATGTATCAGGGAAGGAGAAGGGGGGGGGTGTGCTATTCCATTAGGTGAGTATAATTTGTTTAAGCACTTAGATTACTCATTCTTTCACCCTCCTCCCTCTCTCCCCTCTTTGCTGTGTCTAGTTCTACAAGTCAGTTTGAGGAAGAGCGAGAAAACAATGTAGGAAGGGAGAACGACAGTGGGAGAGATCCAACCTAAACATAACATTATTCCTGTAACTCAATCATGACAGTGTTTGTGTGTGTGTGTGTGTGTGTGTGTGTGTGTGTGTGTGTGTGTGTGTGTGTGTGTGTGTGTGTGTGTGTGTGTGTGTGTGTGTGTGTGCGTGCGTGAGTCTTACCTAGTATTTAAGACAGTGGTCTAAAGTTTTGGGGGTTTACAGTGGCTTGCGAAAGTATTCACCCCCATTGGCATTTTTCCTATTTTGTTGCCTTACAACCTGGAATTAAAATGGATTTTTGGGGGGTTTGTATCATTTGATTTACACAACATGCCTACCACTTTCAAGATGCAAAATATTTTTTCTTGTGAAACAAACAAGAAATAAGACAAAAAAACAGAACCACATATTCTCAATTGGATTGAGGTCTGGGCTTTGACTAGGCCATTCCAAGACATTTAAATGTTTCCCCTTACACCACTCGAGTGTTGCTTTACCAGTATGCTTAGGGTCATTGTCCTGCTGGAAGGTGAACCTCCATCCCAGTCTCAAATCTCTGGAAGACTGAAACAGATTTCCCTCAAGAATTTCCCTGTATTTAGCGCCATCCATCATTCTTTCTATTCTGACCAGTTTCCCAGTCCCTGCCGATGAAAAACATCCCCACACCATGATGCTGCCACCACCATGCTTCACTGTCGGGATGGTGTTCTTGGGGTGATGAGAGGTGTTGGGTTTGTGGCAGATATAGCGTTTTCCTTGATGGCCAAAAAGCTACATTTTAGTCTCATCTGACCAGAGTACCTTCTTCCATATGTTTGGGGAGTCTTTCACATGCCTTTTGGCGAACACCAAATGTGTTTGCTTATTTTTTTCCTTTAAGCAATGGCTTTTTTCTGCCCACTCTTCCGTAAAGTCCAGCTCAGTGGAGTGTACGGCTTAAAGTGGTCCTATGGACAGATACTCCAATCTCCGCTGTGGAGCTTTGCAGCTCCTTCAGGGTTCTCTTTGGTCTCTTTGTTGTCTCTCTGATTAATGCCCTCCTTGCCTGGTCTGTGAGTTTTTGTGGGCGGCCCTCTCTTGGCAGGTTTGTTGTGGTGCCATATTCTTTTCATTTTTTAATAATGGATTTAATGGTGCTCTGTGGGATGTTCAAAGTTTCTGATATTTTTTTATAACCCAACCCTGATCTGTACTTCTCCACAACTTTGTCCCTGACCTGTTTGGAGAGCTCCTTGGTCTTCATGGTGCCGCTTGCTTGGTGGTGCCCCTTGCTTGGTGGGGTTGTAGACTCTGGGGCCTTTCAGAACAGGTGTATATATACTGAGATCATGTGACAGATCATGTGACACACAGGTGGACTTTATTTAACTAATTATTGGACTTCTGAAGGTAATTGGTTGCACCATATCTTATTTAGGGGCTTCATAGCAAAAGGGGTGAATACATATGCAATTTTTTGAAACAAGTTATTTTTTTCATTTCACTTCACCAATTTGGAGTATTTTGTGTACAGTGGGGAGAACAAGTATTTGATACACTGCCGATTTTGCAGGTTTTCCTACTTACAAAGCATGTAGAGGTCTGTACTTTTGTGAGACCTCTACATGTGAGAGACGGAATCTAAAACAAAAATCCAGAAAATCACATTGTATGATTTTTAAGTAATTAATTTGCATTTTATTGCATGACATAAGTATTTGATCACCTACCAACCAGTAAGAATTCCGGCTCTCACAGACCTGTTAGTTTTTCTTTAAGAAGCCCTCCTGTTCTCCACTCATTACCTGTATTAACTGCACCTGTTTGAACTCGTTACCTGTATAAAAGACACCTGTCCACACACTCAATCAAACAGACTCCAACCTCTCCACAATGGCCAAGACATCAGGGTTAAAATTGTAGACCTGCACAAGGCTGGGATGGGCTACAGGACAATAGGCAAGCAGCTTGGTGAGAAGGCAACAACTGTTGGCGCAATTATTAGAAAATGGAAGAAGTTCAAGATGACGGCCAATTACCCTCGGTCTGGGGCTCCATGCAAGATCTCACCTCGTGGGGCATCAATGATCATGAGGAAGGTGAGGGATCAGCCCAGAACTACACGGCAGGACCTGGTCAATGACCTGAAGAGAGCTGGGACCACAGTCTCAAAGAAAACCATTAGTAACACACTACGCCGTCATGGATTAAAATACTGCAGCGCACGCAAGGTCCCCCTGCTCAAGCCAGCGCATGTCCAGGCCCGTCTGAAGTTTGCCAATGACCATCTGGATGATCCAGAGGAGGAATGGGAGAAGGTCATGTGGTCTGATGAGACAAAAATAGAGCTTTTTGGTCTAAACTCCACTCGCCGTGTTTGGAGGAAGAAGAAGGATGAGTACAACCCCAAGAACACCATCCCAACCGTGAAGCATGGAGGTGGAAACATCATTCTTTGGGGATGCTTTTCTGCAAAGGGGACAGGACAACTGCACCGTATTGAGGGGAGGATGGATGGGGCCATGTATCGCGAGATCTTGGCCAACAACCTCCTTCCCTCAGTAAGAGCATTGAAGATGGGTCGTGGCTGGGTCTTCCAGCATGACAACGACCCAAAACACACAGCCAGGGCAACTAAGGAGTGGCTCCGTAAGAAGCATCTCAAGGTCCTGGAGTGGCCTAGCCAGTCTCCAGACCTGAACCCAATAGAAAATCTTTGGAGGGAGCTGAAAGTCCGTATTGCCCAGCGACAGCCCCGAAACCTGAAGGATCTGGAGAAGGTCTGTATGGAGGAGTGGGCCAAAATCCCTGCTGCAGTGTGTGCAAACCTGGTCAAGACCTACAGGAAATGTATGATCTCTGTAATTGCAAACAAAGGTTTCTGTACCAAATATTAAGTTCTTCTTTTCTGATGTATCCAATACTTATGTCATGCAATAAAAAGCAAATTAATTACTTAAAAATCATACAATGTGATTTTCTGGATTTATGTTTTAGATTCCGTCTCTCACAGTTGAAGTGTACCTATGATAAAAATTACAGACCTCTACATGCTTTGTAAGTAGGAAAACCTGCAAAATCGGCAGTGTATCAAATACTTGTTCTCCCCACTGTATGTCCATTACATGAAATCCAAATAAAAATCCATTTAAAGTACAGGTTGTAATGCAACAAAATAGGAAAAACGCCAAGGGGGATGAAAACTTATGCAAGGCACTGTATTTGGACATTCTTGGGATGCAGATTATTTGCAACAAGTTTACACATAGCAGCTTTTCTGATCCATTAATTAAGTGCAGTTTAGAGACTTACTCATACCAAATGGCAACAATCATTTTTTTATTAACAATTGTTCTTCAGTTCAATCTCCTTAGAAATGAGTCATTATCTTTCTCCAGACTTCACATTCAATATGTTATACCCTTAACACCCAACACTAATAAAATACTAATATAAATCACATCACGCACACACACAAAAGAGCCTTCCCTGGTGTTGCCCCAGGGCAGGCTCTGTGCGAGGGTCAGAGTTCAATTAGGGCTGGAGGGAGGTAGGGCTGGAGGCAGGGAGGGGCCCAGAGGGAGAGTAGGAGGGATGTTCTGCTCTGGGGGTGTGTGCGTTTGTTAGAGGAGCACAGAAACACAATCAGTCACTTCAAGTCCACTTGTCAGTGTGTGTGTGTGTATGTGCGTGACTCACCTTTCTCCAGCAGCATGCGTACAGTGAGTGGGTCGTCGGCGAGCGTTGCGTAGTGCAGGGCTGTGCAACCACGGAAACCAGCCCTGCTACTTAGCCTGCTACTAAATTCATCCTCCCTGGATACCAACACTGAGAGAGAGACAGAGAGAGACAGAGAGAGAAATAAAAAGAGAGAGAGGAGGAAAGAGAGAGAGAGAGTGAAATAGGGGAGAGAGTAATGAAAGAAGAGAGATGAAAGTCACCCTGATAGTGTGTTCAACAACACTAGATCATGCATAGTAATGATATACACTCTACTAGTAATGATACACACTCTACTAGTAACGATACACACTCTACTAGTAATGATACACACTCTACTAGTAATGATACACACTCTACTAGTAATGATACACACTCTACTAGTAACGATACACACTCTACTAGTAACGATACACACTCTACTAGTAATGATACACACTCTACTAGTAATGATACACACTCTACTAGTAATGATACACACTCTACTAGTAATGATACACACTCTACTAGTAATGATACACACTCTACTAGTAATGATACACACTCTACTAGTAATGATACACACTCTACTAGTAATGATACACACTCTACTAGTAATGATACACACTCTACTAGTAATGATACACACTCTACTAGTAATGATACACACTCTACTAGTAATGATACACACTCTACTGGTAACGATACACACTCTACTAGTAACGATACACACTCTACTAGTAACGATACACACTCTACTGGTAACGATACACACTCTACTAGTAATGATACACACTCTACTAGTAATGATACACACTCTACTAGTAATGATACACACTCTACTGGTAACGACTCTACTAGTAATGATACACACTCTACTAGTAATGATACACACTCTACTAGTAATGATACACACTCTACTAGTAATGATACACACTCTACTAGTAATGATACACACTCTACTGGTAACGATACACACTCTACTAGTAACGATACACACTCTACTAGTAACGATACACACTCTACTGGTAACGATACACACTCTACTAGTAATGATACACACTCTACTAGTAATGATACACACTCTACTAGTAATGATACACACTCTACTGGTAACGACTCTACTAGTAATGATACACACTCTACTAGTAATGATACACACTCTACTAGTAATGATACACACTCTACTAGTAATGATACACACTCTACTAGTAATGATACACACTCTACTAGTAACGATACACTCTACTAGCAACGATACACACTCTACTAGCAACGATACACACTCTACTAGCAACGATACACACTCTACTAGTAATGATACACACTCTACTAGCAATGATACACACTCTACTAGCAATGATACACACTCTACTAGCAATGATACACACTCTACTAGTAATGATACACACTCTACTAGCAATGATACACACTCTACTAGCAATGATACACACTCTACTAGTAATGATACACACTCTACTAGTAATGATACACACTCTACTAGTAATGACACTCTACTAGTAATGATACACACTCTACTAGTAATGATACACACTCTACAGGTAACGATACACACTCTACTAGTAATGATACACACTCTACTGGTAACGATACACACTATACTAGTAATGATACACACTCTACTAGTAATGATACACACTCTACTAGTAATGATACACACTCTACTAGTAATGATACACACTCTACTAGTAATGATACACACTCTACTGGTAACGATACACACTCTACTAGTAACGATACACACTCTACTAGTAATGATACACACTCTACTAGCAATGATACACACTCTACTAGCAATGATACACACTCTACTAGCAATGATACACACTCTACTAGCAATGATACACACTCTACTAGTAATGATACACACTCTACCAGTAACGATACACACTCTACTAGCAACGATACACACTCTACTAGTAATGATACACACTCTACTAGTAATGATACACACTCTACTAGTAATGATACACACTCTACTAGCAATGATACACACTCTACTAGCAATGATACACACTCTACTAGCAATGATACACACTCTACTAGCAATGATACACACTCTACTAGCAATGATACACACTCTACTAGTAATGATACACACTCTACTAGTAATGATACACACTCTACTAGTAATGATACACACTCTACTAGTAATGATACACACTCTACTAGTAATGATACACACTGTACTAGTAATGATACACACTCTACTAGTAATGATACACACTCTACTAGTAATGATACACACTCTACTAGTAATGATACACACTCTACTAGTAATGATACACACTCTACTAGTAATGATACACACTACTAGTAATGATACACACTCTACTAGTAATGATACACACTCTACAGTCGTGGTCAAATGTTTTGAGAATGACACAAATACTAATTTTCACAGTCTGCTGCCTCAGTTTTGATGATGGCAATTTGAATATCCTCCAACATGTCATGAAGAGTGATCAGATGAATTCCAATTAATTGCAAAGTCCCTCTTTGCCATGAAAATGAACTTAATCCCAAAAAAACAATTTCCACTGCATTTCAGCCCTGCCACAAAAGGACCAACTGCCATCATGTCAGTGATTCTCTACTAGTCTCCTTTATTAGACACACACAGCCCTTCTTTCTCTCCCTCCCTCTCCCTTTCTATCCATCACTTAGTTTTCTCCTTCCAAACCACCACTTGTCATCCTCCCTCTCTCCCTCTCATCGTCTCCCTTCCTCTCTTTCCCTGGAACTTTGTCTCTTCACTACCTCTCTCCATCGCCTAACCCCCCTTCTCTTCCTCTCCCTCCCCCCTCTCCCCCTCTCTCTGACAGGCTGGCTGGTGTGTGTATGGATGTCTGAGAGGGATAATCACAGCAAACTCAATAAAGCGTCGCGCAGGCCCACCCAGCCCATCTATCAGCGCGTGTCTGGGAAATGCTTCCCCGTGCAACGCCGCCCCGCGTGGACCCAAAACTGACAGCTATATAAATGTGTGCAATATACATATCACATATAAATATGTCTGCAGAGCCAGCAGAGGCTGAGTCTGTGGGGGGGTGTGTGTGTGCTTCCACAGAAAACAAATAAAACAACGCCACCACCAGAAAATAAATAATGGGGAAGAAATGAAACTCTTACATATATGCAAATATGGGGGGGGGGGCTCATAATGTCTGTCTCTACAGTTAGAATTCATCTATGTAATAACAAACTAATGACCAGGGCATAATCTGCGTGTGTGTATATTTCTGTCTGTAACATCTATCTATCTATCTATCTATCTATCTATCTATCTATCTATCTATCTATCTGTCTGTCTGTCTGTCTGTCTGTCTGTCTGTCTGTCTGTCTGTCTGTCTGTCTGTCTGTCTGTCTGTCTGTCTGTCTGTCTGTCTGTCTGTCTGTCTGTCTGTCTGTCTGTCTGTCTGTCTGTCTGTCTGTCTGTCTGTCTGTCTGTCTGTCTGTCTGTCTGTCTGTCTGTCTGTCTGTCTGTCTGTCTGTCTGTCTGTCTGTCTGTCTGTCTGTCTGTCTGTCTGTCTGTCTGTCTGTCTGTCTGTCTGTCTGTCTGTCTGTCTGTCTGATCAATCATCGCGTGTAAGATACACTCCAGCTTGTCTCTGAGTTGGGGGGTTAGGAGGATGCTCCAGCTTGTCTCTGAGTTGGGGGGTTAGGAGGATGCTCCAGCTTGTCTCTGAGTTGGGGGGTTAGGAGGATGCTCCAGCTTGTCTCTGAGTTGGGGGGTTAGGAGGATGCTCCAGCTTGTCTCTGAGTTGGGGGGTTAGGAGGATGCTCCAGCTTATCTCTGAGTTGGGGGGTTAGGAGGATGGATGGATGGATGTCATAGTTACCTTCCAGTGAGTGGATGCCCTTCTCTCTGGACGTGTCATAGACGTTGTTGAAGTCATCTCCTGCATTAGGGTCAGCACCAGACTCCAGCAGAACCTTCACCACGCTGGAAAACACAAACAACACAAACATTTAGTAAAACAACAAGGGTGTGTGTGTCATCTGACAATGGACTACAGCCATTTCAGCTAATTGTGATATGACCAGCGACCTCCCTGGCTGTGGACCAGCGACCTCCCTGGCTGTGGACCAGCGACCTCCCTGGCTGTGGACCAGCGACCTCCCTGGCTGTGGACCAGCGACCTCCCTGGCTGTGGACCAGCGACCTCCCTGGCTGTGGACCAGCCACCTCCCTGGCTGTGGACCAGCCACCTCCCTGGCTGTGGACCAGCGACCTCCCTGGCTGTGGACCAGCCACCTCCCTGGCTGTGGACCAGCCACCTCCCTGGCTGTGGACCAGCCACCTCCCTGGCTGTGGTCCAGCGACCTCCCTGGCTGTGGACCAGCCACCTCCCTGGCTGTGGACCAGCGACCTCCCTGGCTGTGGTCCAGCGACCTCCCTGGCTGTGGACCAGCCACCTCCCTGGCTGTGGACCAGCGACCTCCCTGGCTGTGGACCAGCGACCTCCCTGGCTGTGACTAAGGTGCTCCCTCCTCCCTCCACTGCTCAGACTGATCTACCTCCAGTCTTGCCTCAACGTTTTGATTTTTTTACATCTCATCTTATTGACATTTGTTTCTTGTAGATGTTCCTGGAATTCCCATTATAACTGTTTAACCATCTCCAACATCCCACAACCCTCCAGGCCACAGGTTGGCCACACAGGGGTGGGGGTGAGTCCCCATGGGAACCATGGAAAATGGGCAGGGTGGACTCCAACCCCCTTACCCCCCAGTGTCCCCAAACTAGCTAGGGGTGCTAGGGGACGTTTCCGGCGCTGTGTGTGTGTGAACTCCTTCAGTGGAGCGGACCGACCCGGCAGTCACCAACGCGTCAAAAGACACACTTCTCCCATGGCAACAGTGTTCAGTGTGACCCCAGCGACATTCCAGGTACCGTCACTCCGTCTACACCCCCCACTACCCCGGAGGCCCGGATCCAGATCTAACCCCCCCACCCCCCATTGACGCATCAGACACCCCGTACCACCCCCATCAGACACCCCGTACCACCCCCATCAGACACCCCGTACCACCCCCACCAGACACCCCGTACCACCCCCACCAGACACCCCGTACCACCCCCACCAGACACCCCGTACCACCCCCATCAGACACCCCGTACCACCCCCACCAGACACCCCGTACCACCCCCACCAGACACCCCGTACCACCCCCACCAGACACCCCGTACCACCCCCATCAGACACCCCGTACCACCCCCACCAGACACCCCGTACCACCCCACCAGACACCCCGTACCACCCCCACCAGACACCCCTCCATGAACAGTGGCTGTGACATTGGGACACACTACAGACAGTCAACATCTGGCCCGTGGTGTGTTGTACTGCATACTGAGGTTTCCTCACAGCTAGCCTGGTTCCAGATCCGTTTGTGCTTTACAGCATGACAATAGTAGTCAGAGGAGTTAGCTACTGCAGATACAGATCTGGGACCAGGCTAACCTGATAGCTTCTTCACATAGAGATCTGGGACCAGGCTAACCTGATAGCTTCTTCACATAGAGAACTGGAACCAGGCTAATCTGATTGCTTCTTCATATAGATATCTGGAACCAGGCTAACCTGATTGCTTCTTCAGAGGATGATGATGATCTGGTTTTGTTTGTTTTGGATGCCAGCTCCAAGGACTCATCTCAGTGAGTCTCTAGGACAAAATGGTGTCTTGTGTTGTGTGTCTTCAGGGACAGGGAGGCAGAGGTTTGTGGTGATGATACTCAGAACCTGAGATCCCTGTCCACTAGCCCTGTGGGAGAGGTGGAGGCTTCTGTTTTGTGCCGGACCGTGTGACAGGACAGCACTGCTGGTTAGGAGGGGTTACCTTCTTTTGTTAGTGTATCAGTTCAGCTGGGGGAGGGGTGTGGGGGGCAGTGACCCAAAGAGGGCTCTCTCTCGCCCTGGCAAGCACTTCTACAAACACATATCCTCGGACACAAATACATGCACGTTCACAAACACACACAAGGGTGGGCAGGGGTACATGGAGAAGAGGGTTAAAAAGGGGTAACGGTATCGAAAAGGTAAACATGGACAGAGAGAAAGGAACAATAGACAGAGGAGGAAGAGAGGAACAGGAGAGGATGAAAGAGGGAAGACAGAAGAAAGAAAGAGGATTTGATTATACAGCAGGTTGTGACACTCGTCAGATCTTGTAACCAGTTTATGGTTTTGAGTAATAAAGTGCTGATAAACTGACTAACTTTATTTGGGCTGTGTGTGATAGAGATGCAACACTAAACCATGGCCAACCTATGGGCTGTGTGTGATAGAGATGCAACACTAAACCATGGCCAACCTATGGGCTGTGTGTGATAGAGATGCAACACTAAATTATGGCCAACCTATGACTGTACAGAGCGTGTGTGAATGTGTAAGGTTTAGAGAGAGTGTGAGAGTGTTAGCCCTAGTGAGAGTGTATCAGCCCTAGTGAGAGTGTATTAGCCCTAGTGAGAGTGTATTAGCCCTAGTGAGAGTGTATTAGCCCTAGTGAGAGTGTATTAGCCCTAGTGAGAATGTATTAGCCCTAGTGAGAGTGTATTAGCCCTAGTGAGAGTGTTTTAGCCCTAGTGAGAGTGTATTAGCCCTAGTGAGAGTGTATTAGCCCTAGTGAGAGTGTATTAGCCCTAGTGAGAGTGTCTTAGCCCTAGTGAGAGTGTATTAGCCCTAGTGAGAGTATTTTAGCCCTAGTGAGAGTGTATCAGCCCTAGTGAGAGTGTATCAGCCCTAGTGAGAGTGTATTAGCCCTAGTGAGAGTGTATTAGCCCTAGTGAGAGTGTATTAGCCCTAGTGAGAGTGTATCAGCCCTAGTGAGAGTGTATCAAGCCTAGTGAGAATGTTTTAGCCCTAGTGAGAGTGTATTAGCCCTAGTGAGAGTGTATTAGCCCTAGTGAGAGTGTAATAGCCCTAGTGAGAGTGTATTAGCCCTAGTGAGAGTGTATTAGCCCTAGTGAGAGTATTTTAGCCCTAGTGAGAGTGTATCAGCCCTAGTGAGAGTGTTTTAGCCCTAGTGAGAGTGTATTAGCCCTAGTGAGAGTGTATTAGCCCTAGTGAGAGTGTATTAGCCCTAGTGAGAGTGTATCAGCCCTAGTGAGAGTGTATCAAGCCTAGTGAGAATGTTTTAGCCCTAGTGAGAGTGTATTAGCCCTAGTGAGAGTGTATTAGCCCTAGTGAGAGTGTAATAGCCCTAGTGAGAGTGTATTAGCCCTAGTGAGAGTGTATTAGCCCTAGTGAGAGTGTTTTAGCCCTAGTGAGAGTGTGAGGGAGTGTATTAGCCCTAGTGAGAGTGTATCAGCCCTAGTGAGAGTGTTTTAGCCCTAGTGAGAGTGTTTTAGCCCTAGTGAGAGTGTATTAGCCCTAGTGAGAGTGTATTAGCCCTAGTGAGAGTGTATTAGCCCTAGTGAGAGTGTCTTAGCCCTAGTGAGAGTGTATTAGCCCTAGTGAGAGTGTATTAGCCCTAGTGAGAGTGTATTAGCCCTAGTGAGAGTGTATTAGCCCTAGTGAGAGTGTTTTAGCCCTAGTGAGAGTGTTTTAGCCCTAGTGAGAGTGTATTAGCCCTAGTGAGAGTGTATTAGCCCTAGTGAGAGTGTATCAGCCCTAGTGAGAGTGTATTAGCCCTAGTGAGAGTGTTTTAGCCCTAGTGAGAGTGTATTAGCCCTAGTGAGAGTGTATTAGCCCTAGTGAGAGTGTATTAGCCCTAGTGAGAGTGTTTTAGCCCTAGTGAGAGTGTTTTAGCCCTAGTGAGAGTGTATCAGCCCTAGTGAGAGTGTATTAGCCCTAGTGAGAGTGTATTAGCCCTAGTGAGAGTGTTTTAGCCCTAGTGAGAGTGTATTAGCCCTAGTGAGAGTGTTTTAGCCCTAGTGAGAGTGTATTAGCCCTAGTGAGAGTGTATTAGCCCTAGTGAGAGTGTATTAGCCCTAGTGAGAGTGTATTAGCCCTAGTGAGAGTGTTTTAGCCCTAGTGAGAGTGTATCAGCCCTAGTGAGAGTGTATCAGCCCTAGTGAGAGTGTATTAGCCCTAGTGAGAGTGTTTTAGCCCTAGTGAGAGTGTTTTAGCCCTAGTGAGAGTGTTTTAGCCCTAGTGAGAGTGTATTAGCCCTAGTGAGAGTGTTTTAGCCCTAGTGAGAGTGTATCAAGCCTAGTGAGGATGTTTTAGCCCTAGTGAGAGTGTGCGGGAATGTATTAGCCCTAGTGAGAGTGTGCGGGAATGTATTAGCCCTAGTGAGAGTGTAATAGCCCTAGTGAGAGTGTATTAGCCCTAGTGAGAGTGTATTAGCCCTAGTGAGAGTATTAGCCCTAGTGAGAGTGTTTTAGCCCTAGTGAGAGTGTTTTAGCCCTAGTGAGAGTGTTTTAGCCCTAGTGAGAGTGTGAGGGAGTGTATTAGCCCTAGTGAGAGTGTATCAGCCCTAGTGAGAGTGTATCAGCCCTAGTGAGAGTGTATTAGCCCTAGTGAGAGTGTTTTAGCCCTAGTGAGAGTGTATTAGCCCTAGTGAGAGTGTATTAGCCCTAGTGAGAGTGTATTAGCCCTAGTGAGAGTGTTTTAGCCCTAGTGAGAGTGTATCAGCCCTAGTGAGAGTGTATTAGCCCTAGTGAGAGTGTATTAGCCCTAGTGAGAGTGTTTTAGCCCTAGTGAGAGTGTATTAGCCCTAGTGAGAGTGTATTAGCCCTAGTGAGAGTGTATTAGCCCTAGTGAGAGTGTTTTAGCCCTAGTGAGAGTGTATTAGCCCTAGTGAGAGTGTATCAGCCCTAGTGAGAGTGTGAGAGAGAAGGGCTTCTCACCATCAGACCTAGCTGTGATGTTTCCACAGTACCATGTTATAGGCTTTATGTATCATGCCTAGTTTAACGTTACATGATGTGATGTTTCTTACCTCCGTCTGTGTCCCTTTCTCTTTCTGTTTACCTCTACCGTCTCTCTCTCTCTCTCTCTCTCTTTCTGTTTACCTCTCTACCTTCCCCCCCTCTCTCTCTCTCTCTCTCTCTCTTCTCTCTCTCTCTTTCTGTTTACCTCTCTACCTTCCCCTCTCTCTCTCTCTCTTCCTGTTTACCTCTCTACCTTCCCCTCGCTCTCTCTCTCTTTCTGTTTATGTTTCCACCTTCCCCTCTCTCCCACCTGCTGTGTCTTTACCAAACAGCCCTGGGGGGCAGGAGACTTCCGTCTCACCTGGCCAGACACACACCTACACCCCCCACCCACACCTGGCCAGACAGGCACCCCTCTACACCACCCACACCTGTGGTCTCCTGGCTGGACAGGAGGGGCTGGTCGGGTCAGTGGTCAGTCCAGCTGTCCACTTGTCTCACACTATCTCCCTCTGAAGGCCTCAGGGCCGTGGGATGGAGGGGTGGGGGTAGAGTTGAGAAGGGGTGGCAGGGTCAGGATCTCTAGAGTCTCTGTTCCATACCCCGCTAGGTCAGTGTGTTTTAGCCTAGGTCCAATATCTTGGGTCAGAATTAGTGGGCAGGCCCATTCACACTGTGCTTCTCCTATGAACGAGCAACTATATTCCAAGGTCTGTCTGTCTGTCCGGCAGTGTGATTTAAGGGTCACTGCTCCATAATTCTGTCCCATTCCCACTCCACACTCCCCCTCATGCCACTCCAGTACTCTCCCTCTCACCAGGCCTCTCCCTCTCTCCATCTCTATCCAGGCCTCCATCCCTCTCTGGGCCTCTCCCTCTTTCCAGGCCTCCATCCCTCTCTCCACCCCTCTCCACGCCTCTCCCTCTATCCAGGCCTCTCCCTCTCTAGGCCTCTCCCTCTCTCCTTCTCTCCATCCCTCTCCCTCTCTCCAGGCCTCTCCCTCTCTCCAGGCCTCCATCCCTCTCTCCAGGCCTCCATCCCTCTCTCCAGGCCTCCATCCCTCTCTCCAGGCCTCCATCCCTCTCTGGGCCTCTCCCACTTTCCAGGCCTCCATCCCTCTCTCCATCCCTCTCCAGGCCTCTCCCTCTCTCCATCTCTATCCAGGCCTCCATCCCTCTCTCCACCCCTCTCCAGGCCTCTCCCTCTCTAGACCTCTCCCTCTCTCCATGCCTCTCCCTCTCTCCATCCCTCTCCCTCTCTCCATCCCTCTCCCTCTCTCCAGGCCTCCATCCCTCTCTGGGGCTCTCCATCCCTCTCTGGGGCTCTCCCTCTTTCCAGGCCTCCATCCCTCTCTGGGGCTCTCCATCCCTCTCTGGGGCTCTCCCTCTTTCCATCCCTCTCTCTCCATCCCTCTCTCTCTCTCCAGGCCTCTCCCTCTCTCCAGGCCTCTCCCTCTCTCCAGGCCTCTCCCTCTCTCCAGGCCTCTCTCTCTCCAGGCCTCTCCCTCTCTCCAGGCCTCTCCCTCTCTCCAGGCCTCTCCCTCTCTCCAGGCCTCTCCCTCTCTCCAGGCCTCTCCCTCTCTCCAGGCCTCTCCCTCTCTCCAGGCCTCTCCCTCTCTCCATCCTGCATCCTCTTGAGGAGGAGAAGAAAACTTGTATTCACATTTTTCCCAACGAGTCGTTCGGTCGGAACGGTCAACAGGCGTTCCACTCGGGCGTTCCACTCGGGCGAGCGCTCATTGTGCACGTGAATGGAGGGAGGGAGGGAGGGAGGGAGGGATAGGGGGAGAGAGAGAGATGGAGAGGGGGATTGTGTGTTAAGAGTGCAAACACGGGGGTACCCTGCCCATCCCTTTTTTCAGCCACATCAAAGCTACTCAAACCCACCCACCCCCTCAAATCCATCCCCTCACACACACACCCTAAAACCACCCACCCCCTCACACACACACACACACACCCTTAAACCAACCCACCCACCCACACCCTCACACACAACCTCAAACCCACCCACCCCCATTCCTACACTCAACCCCAACCCCTCACACACCCTCAAACACACCCACCCCCTCAAACCCCTCACACACACACCCTCAAACACACCCACCCCCCACACCCTCAAACCCACCCATCCCTGCTTTCAGCCTCATCAAAGCTACTCAAACACACACACCCACCCCCTCACACACAACCCCTTAAACCCACCCACCCGCTCACACGCTCAACCCCACCCCCTCACACACTCAACCCAACCCCCTCAAACCTCCCCACCCCCTTAAAAGGGTTTAGACGGTTATTGTATTTTCATGATGGTCTTCAACCATAACTGTCAATTACATGGCTAATTAATTACCCCCACAACACCTGTCTCCGGATTACATCTTCAAACTAAGGGGCAACCATGGCATCTGTAACAGAGAGGGAGAAGCGTTCATCCATGTATACGGGTAAGAGAGTCTAGCTAGCTACATTTTCAGATATTATACGTTAATAATTTTGTCAGAAAGTCGTTTTCATTGCAAGTTAAAGCGTACTGATATCTAGCTAACGCTAGCTGGCTGGCTCACTAGCTAACATTACGTGTATAATCTGTGTAGTAATATTATTCATATCTCAGAGCCATTTGCATTGCTAGTTATAGCCTAATGTTAGCTAGCTAGCTAACATTGAATCTTGTTGGTTAGCTACCAGCAGATTGATGCAGGGTACTAACGTTATGGGTTAGGATTATGGTTCATTGTTTAGCTAGCTAGCTACATGTCTAAAAAAAAAACTCCATTATGCAAGGTACCATTTCACTGTACCATTTACACCTTCTGTATCCTGTCCATGTGACAAATACACTTCGATTTTATTTGTATGAAAAATGTATGCACTCACTAAACTGTAAGTCGCTCTGGATAAGAGCGTCTGCTAAATGACTAAAATGTAAAAATTTGATATAGTGTGTGTTTGCCAGAGACGGTAACGTGAAGAACAACATGACCTGCACCAAAGTCAAACGAGACAGTGTCCAAGTTCTAAAATTCTCCGGTAGAATGCCCTGCTTTTATTTCATCACACTCACAACCGTAAGCTATTTTATGCAATTCATTTGCCATTAACTTGTAAATAATGATCTTGTTGTGAGTTTATTTTCCTGTAATAATGAATACAAATTAGCTAAAGTTAAGACGTTGTCAGCTATATGATGTGGTCATTATTTGAACTGGCTAGCCAGCTAACTTAACGTTAGCTAGCTAGCTAACTACCAAGCTAGAAACGAACCAAAACATTGTTTAGAAAGTTGCTTTTAGTTGGCTGGTATGCTAGATTGACATATACTAAAATTCATTTTAAACAGATGGGTTTATTGGTGTTAAAATAAACCAGATCTGCTATTGGACCACCAGGCTGCTGATGTCATGCATGTGAATCCTTAAAGAGATGGGCGGGGCTAAGGCTTAAGAGGGTGTGAACTATGCTGAATGGGTGTAGAAGAAGAAGAGCTCTCCAGTAGGTGTACCGAAACATTCAAGGGCCATTTTCTCAAAAGTGGGGTTACAAGTTTATCAAATTTCAAAGCAAATGTACTTTCCCATTATTCCTCAACTCTAGTGTATGATATACCATTTTCTAAATCTGAGACAATTTCACATTTTGCTATATAAGACCGGATCGAGCCGGTCAGTCACATACAGTCATTCAGCGGCTCTATTGTGCCTGCACAAATAAATACAACCAAATGTTATTGCCATATGTACAGGTTAGACATGTTACAGGGTCCACAGTTCAATGAAATGCTTACTGGTGGCAATCTTATTCACTCATCATGAGGCCATGTCTATTTTTATCATGTCATGTTGATCTCGCAGGGATCTAGTGCACGTTTACCAGTCTAGGCTTTATGTTTGGTTTCAGGTGTGTCTTTCCCCTTAACGTGTTGTGTCGTTTCTTATCTCCTCTATTAATTATATTAGGAATGTGTGGAACGTCATATATATATATATATATATATATATATATATATATAACACCGGTGTGTCATTCGTGGTCGTGCCCCGCCGGGCGTGAGCCCTCCCGACCACTGGTCTACACAGGCCCGACTGCTGTTGTGATGTTCACATGGTTGCATCGGAGTGGACTCAAACTAAGGTGAACCCGAGGGCAGCTTGTCAAACGGCTCCGCCGACACTCCATCGCCAGCAATCATCATGGATCGGTATCGTATAATCACAGACAACATGGTTCCTAAAGTCTGTAGCATAGTCATTCATATTTGACATTAAGTTGGCCGACATGCATAATCGTAGCCTATTTCACAAGCGGCGCTTGGCAATAGTCATTTTATTATGGATTCTTAAGTGATTCCCCAAAATAATAAATCAAAAAGGTATTTTTTGGTGATTCTCACAAAACTGGCATTTTGACAAAAAAGAGAAACACATTTTCCACCATAATGCCTCTTGGATCACTAAGATTAGGATCTGTATTTAGCTATTTCATAATTATTGTTATGTTTATTGAGCAGATACTATGCATTTTACCACAATTTCCACAAATAGCGATGCAAAAATGTGTATTACTGCAACAGCTTTCAAAGTAAAAAAAAAAGGAATAAACAAATACATTTCTAAAATGTTTTTACATCACTCACCTAATGAAAAGGTCAGAGGTAAACATAACACTCCAAATAAATATACACTACATTACCAAAAGTATGTGGACACCTGCTTGTTGAACATCTCATTCCAAAATCATGGGCATTAATATGGAGTTGGTCCCCTCTTGTTGCTATAACAGCCTCCACTCTTCAGGGAAGGATTTCCACTTGATGTTGGAACATCGCTGAGGGGACTTGCTTCCATTCAGCCACAAGAGCATTGGTGAGGTTGTGCACTGGATGTTGGGCGATTAGGCCTGGCTCACAGTCGGCGTTCCAATTCATCCCAAAGGTGTTCGATGGGGTTGAGGTCAGGGCTCTGTGCAGGCCAGTCAAGTTCTTCCACATCAATCTCGACAAACCATTTCTGTATGGACCTCGCTTTGTGCACGAGGGCATTGTCATGCTGAAACAGGAAAGGGCCTTCCCCAAACTGTAGCCACAAAGTTGGAAGCACAGAATCGTCTAGAATGTCATTGTATGCTGTAGCTTTAAGATTTCCCTTCACTGGAACTAAGGGGCCTAGCCCAAACCATGAAAAACAGCCCCAGACCATTATTCCTCCTCCACCTGATGGTGAAGCATGATTCATCACTCCAGAGAATGTGTTTCCACTTCTCCAGAGTCCAATGGTGGCAAGCTTTACACCACTCCAGCCGACGGTTGGCATTGCGCATGGTGATCTTAGGCTTGTGTGCAGCTACTCGGCTATGGAAACACATTTCATGAAGCTCCTGACGAACAGTACTTGTGCTGACATTGCTTCCAGAGGCAGTTTGGAACTCGGTAGTGAGTGTTGCAACAGAGGAAAGGTGATTTTTACGCGCTACACGATTCAGCACTCGGCGGTCCCATTCTGTGAGCTTGTGTGGCCTACCACTTCGCGGCTGAGCCGTTGTTGCTCCTAGACGTTTACACTTACAGTTGACAGGGCAGCTCTAGCAGGGCAGAAATTTAACAAAATGACTTGTTGGAAAGGAGGCATTCTATGACGGTGCCACATTGAAAGTCACTGAGCTCTGATTACAGATAATCGGCAATGAATCGCGAATAATGATGAGAGGCGCATAAATATCATACCCCCCAAAAATGCTAACCTCCCCTGTTATTGTAATGGTGAGACATTAGCATGTCTTGTGGGTATGATATTTGTGCATCTGTAACTTTCTCACTCATCATTATTCATGATTCATTCAGGACTATCCGTAACCATGGTAGCATCCACATTAATGTAGAAGTGTTTAGAAACACATTATATTCTTATTTACAATAAAAGTGAGTCCAAAATGACACATTACAATATTTATCATTATTTTCTATTGGGCACAAAATAATCTGAAATACAACTAAAACAAAAAGCAAATGCATCCAACAAGTTTGTAGAGTCACAAGCTCGATGTAATCATTGAGTGCTGGGAATACACAATACATTTTAATAGACAAGTGAATTTGTCCCCTAAAATAGAGGGACTATGTACACAAAGTGCTGTAATTTGTAAATGGTTAACTCGATATGGATGACAATTAGCTCAAATTAAAGCTGACAGTCTGCACTTTAACCTCATAGTCACTGTAAAATCCAAAGTGCTGGAGTACAGAGCCAAAACAACAAAGAATGTGTCACTGTCCCAAAACTTTTGGAGCTCACTGTATCTCATTACCGCAACACATAACCTTTTCTGAATCTTGTTTTTTGTCATAATTACTTGTTAAATGTTATTTTTATGTTTGGATAAAGAACAAATTTCATAATATCAGATTAAAGCCAAAATTACTAAAGTAGACATTTCATTTCTCCTAAATATTGGTTCATTATGGTAATGAGAAGCAGTTTTCGGAGATGAGAATGCATGTTTCGGTAATGAGTGCTGCATAGTTTGCCAATGAAAAACTGTAATGAGCTCTATTTGAGAGTCAGTAACCCAATACACCAGCTTAACCCAGAAGCCAGCCGCACCAATGTGTCGGAGGAAACACCATTTAACTGACGACCGGGGTCAGCCTGCAGGCGCCCGGCCCGCCACAAGGAGTGCTAGAGCGCGATGAGCCAAGTAAAGCCCCACCAGCCAAACCCTCCCCTAACCCGGACGACGCTGGGCCAATTGTGCACCGTCCTATGGGACTCCCGGCCACGGATGGTTGTGGCACAGCCCGGGAATTAACCCGGGTCTGTAGTAACGCCTCTAGCAATGCGATGCAGTGCCTTAGATCGCTGCACCACTCGGGAGGCCCCAAATGACTGATGTTTTACAAAAAATCTATACAATAGGTGTAAGCAGTGGTCCTTGTAAATAATTAAAAGTTACCAGCACAGCACTTCCATTGACTACACATATACTGAGTATACCAAACATTAGGCACATCTTTCTAATATTGAGTTGCAACCCCCCTTTTGACCTTAGAACAGCCTCAATTCGTCGGAGCATGGACTCTACAAGGTGTCGAAAGCGTTCCACAGGGGTGCTGGACCATGTTGACTTCAATGCTTCCCACAGTTCTGTCAGGGAAGCTTGATGTCTTTTGGGTGGTGGACCATTCTTGATACACACAGGAAACTGTTGAGCGTGAAAAACCCAGTAGTGTTGCAGTTCTTGACACAAACCGGTGCGCCTGGCACCTACTACCATACCCCGTTCAAAGGCACTTACATCTTTTGTCTTGCCCATTCAACCTCTGAATGGCACACATACACAAGCCTTCTTTAAACTGTCTCCTCCCCTTCATTTACACTGATTGAAGTGGATTTAACAAGTGACATCAATAAGGGATCATAGCTTTCACCTGGATTTGCCTGGTCAGTCTACAGTTGAAGTCGGAGGTTTACATACACCTTAGCCAAATACATTTAACCTCCGTTTTTCACAATTCCTGACATTTAATCCTAGTAAATATTCCCTGTCTTAGGACAGTTAGGATCACCACTTTATTTTAAGAATGTGAAATGTCAGAATAATTGTAGAGAGAATGATTTCTTTCAGGTTTTATTTCTTTCATCACATTCCCAGTGGGTCAGAAGTTTACGTACACTCAATTAGTATTTGGTAGCATTGCCTTTAAATTGTTTAACTTGGGTCAAACGTTTCAGGTAGCCTTCCACAAGCTTCCCACAATATGTTGGGTGAATTTTGGCCCATTCCTCCTGACAGAGCTGGTGTAACTGAGTCAGGTTTGTAGGCCTCCTTGCTCGCACACGCTTTTTCAGTTCTGCCCACAAATTTTCTATTGGATTGAGGTCAGGGATTTGTGATGGCCACTCCAATACCTTGACTTTCTTGTCCTTAAGCCATTTTGCCACAACTTTGGAAGTATGCTTGGGTTCATTGTCCATTTGGAAGACCCATTTGCGACCAAGCTTTAACTTCCTGACTGATGTCTTGAGATGTTGCTTCAATATATCCACATAATTTTCCTTCCTCATGATGCCATCTATTTTGTGAAGTGCACCAGTCCCTCCTGCAGCAAAGCACCCCCACAGCATGATGCTGACACCCCGTGCTTCATGGTTGGGATGGTGTTCTTTGGTTTGCAAGTTTCCCCCTTTTTCCTCCAAACATAACCATGGTCATTATGGCCAAACAGTTCTATTTTTGTTTCATCAGACCAGAGGACATTTCTCCAAAAAGTACGATCTTTGTCCCCATGTGCAGTTGCAAATCGTAGTCTGGCTTTTTTATGGCGGTTTTGGAGCAGTGGCTTCTTCCTTGCTGAGCGGCCTTTCAGTTTATGTTGATATAGGACTTGTTTTACTGTAGATACTTTTGTACCCGTTTCCTCCAGCATCTTCACAAGGACCTTTGCTGTTGTTCTGGGATTGATTTGCACTTTTCGCACCAAGGTACGTTCATCTCTAGGAGACAGAACGTGTCTCCTCCTGAGCGGTATGACGGTTGCGTGGTCGCATGGTGTTTATACTTGCGTACAGATGAACGTGGTACCTTCAGGCGTTTGGAAATTGCTCCCAAGGATGAACCAGACTTGTGGAGGTCTACAATTTTCTTTCTGAGGTCTTGGCTGATTTATTTGGATTTTCCCATGATGTCAAGCAAAGAGGAACTGAGTTAGAAGGTAGGCCTTGAAATACATCCACAGGTACACCTCCAATTGACTCAAATGATGTCAATTAGCCTATCAGAAGCTTCTAAAGCCATGACATCATTTTCAGGAATTTTCCAAGCTGTTTAAAGGCACAGTCAACTTAGTGTATGTAAACTTCTGACCCACTGGAATTGTGATACAGTGAATAATAAGTGAAATAATCTGTCTGTAAACAATTGTTGGAAAAATTACTTGTGTCATGCACAAAGTAGATGTCCTAACCGACATGCCAAAACTATAGTTTGTTAACAAGAAATTTGTGGAGTGGTTGAAAAACTAGTTTTAATGACTCCAACCTAAGTGTATGTAAACTTCCGACTTCAACTGTATGTCATGGAAAGAGCAGGTGTTCTTAATGTTTTGTATACTCAGTGTACATTAGAATGAGCTTATTATCATTACCGAAACAGACCTAAAAATGATGCGGTAATGCAAAATGTGTGTTTCGGTAACGAGAGGCCCTTAGCTCAATGCAATTAATAGGAGACAGACATTATGAGTCAGCAAACAATTGACCACATCCCTATGGCCAATTCATGTCTCCATGTTCGTAAGGTAATGGTTCTCTTAAGTTTTTCCCAATTTGAGCTTTTTAGTCATTTTGGTAATGGAGAAGGTCAAGTGTCGTAAAGGCGCGGTTTGAGAATAAGATCCTCATTCTGAAGGTATACAAGTGAATAAATTAACTTGTGCTAATCTAAGGACTACTCCTCTAGATGATGCATCATGGGTGAATAAAACTTTATTTTGAAAAAAGCTGAGTTTTTACAGCAACTTGAAAAAGTGTTCCAGTAATGAGAAACATGGTTTTCTAACTCAAGACACTGTGTTTTTACGTAGTAAATATTATAGTTTAACTTCAACTAGTATATTATTTTTATGATTTATGGACAAACAGCAATATATTTTGTGTTATATTCATAAGGTTGTTTTTTCTAAGGTAAAATTGTATAAAATTACCTGAGAATTTAATCCGGACGCATTTCGGTAATGAGAATTTCAGGTGAAAATTTACACAATTCAGGCGAAAATATAAAAATTAAATAAAATGGAACACTGTGATAGTTGATTTTTGTAGATGCATCATGGTTTTCTAACTCAATTTGCTATTGCCATGGTTAAACCTGGTTTTATGAAAATCACCTTTATTTCATTTGTATTTCATCTCGTCATAAACAAAATATCTTCTGCAATAACCTGATATGTTGAGTCAGTCATTGCGATCAGAGCCATCTCGAATAATGGTTCTATTCTCCAGCCTCCCAGCAGCAAACAAAGTGGCAGGGTAGCCTTGACATTAGTATGTCAAATAAGAACTATGGCTTTCAGCTTCAGTTATGTTGCCTATAGCCTATTATGGCTAATTGTATGTTTTTCTGTCATCATTCTAATACATTTGTTACTGGTGGAGCTTCAGTTACTAAGAACCGGGTTACACCTAGCCTGAACTGATTCTGGGAAATGCTTCTCTATGCAAGCTTCAAACATGCTACCCAATTAACAATGGTTGGTCCCACAGTCACCACCTGTTTGCAAATTAAGGCTACCGAGCAATGGGTTTCACCACGTTGGTTCCCTAACTGCTATATGCAAAGTTAATCTGGCACCTGCGCATTCTTGGTTAGCACCCAGTTTTCATAAAACTTACTACTTACTTACTCTTACACTCAATCGTTTCTCATGCTTTACGCTAATATATCTTCACGCTCAAACTCCATCATCATACTCTTGTCATCCCTCATCTGTTTCACTTCCCTCCTTTCTCAAGAAATATAAAGATGTTCTTTCACCTCAACGCTATCTGTTATCGCTTCGTATTACTGCATGCATGACTGGGTTTGAAGCAAAGAAAATGTCCCATTTTATCATACAAATAAAATTATGGCATGCGTGGTTGAGTTCTACGTACAAACATATGTAGCATTTCATCTAAACACATCAGCAAATGTTTGATTTCACAAGGTCATATTTAATACAATTCCATATTGCATTCTGTCTCTGTTGTTCATTCAGTTAAGCCTGTACTCGATTGAAATGTATTTCACAAAAGTTCAATCAGGCAGTCTGGTCTTTTTGAATGCTTGTTTAACTTCATCAAGCAGCATAACATCATTCACTCTGTTTCCTATGATATGGGTATAGTGGGAATGAGAACAAGGATATCATCATAGCGTCTCATTCTTTTCCTCTTCCTGTTAGCCATGGGCGGAACGTCATTCACCTTTTCCTCTTCCTGTTAGCCATGGGCGGAACGTCATTCACCTTTTCCTCTTCCTGGTAGCCATGGGCGGAACGTCATTCACCTTTTCCTCTTCCTGTTAGCCATGGGCAGAACGTCATTCACCTTTTCCTCTTCCTGTTAGCCATGGGCGGAACGTCATTCACCTTTTCCTCTTCCTGGTAGCCATGGGCGGAACGTCATTCACCTTTTCCTCTTCCTGTTAGCCATGGGCAGAACGTCATTCACCTTTTCCTCTTCCTGTTAGCCATGGGCGGAACGTCATTCACCTTTTCCTCTTCCTGTTAGCCATGGGCGGAACGTCATTCACCTTTTCCTCTTCCTGTTAGCCATGGGCGGAGGGGGGTTCGATGCTAGTTGCCCAGCCAAGGGCTAGGCCTACCTGTCATCAGCATCTAGCTCCGAAGAGCATTCCTCTGAGACGAGGCCATACGCCAAACTATTTAATAAAACTTCATATTGCATTCTCTCTGTTGTTCATTCAGTTAAGCCTGTACTCGAATGAACTATAGTTCTGAAAAATGCTGCAGTGAGTGTGTCCGTCTTAGTTCTTTAGTGTGTATTATGACTGTGTGTGTGTGAGATTGATGCCTCTGTGTGTTCTCTGTCTTCCCTGCAGCAGTGAGAGCTCACTGGGGGTTTAGAGAACAGAATGAAACACAGACGAGTGTCACCACCACACTGAGTTATAGCACTCATAACACACATTCATACAGTGTAACACACACTCATATAGACAAACACACACACGCACACACACGAGTACAGTGTGTCACAGTGCTAGTGTGCACAAGACAAGTTCACATACATCAACATGGAACACAATGCATTCATCAACACAAACATCCACACTTCATATGTCAACACACAAGGCTACATTACGCCAACATTCAACAGAATGTTTCAGTTCATTCAGAGGCAATAAACACAGAGGGTGAGTTGGGGCGACAGAAAGGTCGGAGGGAAGGGAGGGTTAAAGTGTGATTGATATAAATGGCATGGGGGGGAAAAAGGGGGTGCTACCTTTGATGCAGAGTGTGTGTTATCCATAGCTGTGTGTGTGTGTGTGTATATATGTGTATGTGTTTACTGTACAGTGCCTTCAGAAAGAATTCCCACCACTTGACTTCCTCCACATGTTGTCGTGTTACAAGGTGGGATTAAAATAAAATGCCGACCGTATTACCTCCCAAGAGAATTCTCTTTGGTTATAGTCAAAGCCGTGTATATTCCCCCTCAAGCCAATACCACGACGGCCCTCAAAATAACTACACTGGACTTTATGTAAACTGGAAACCACATATCCTGAGGCCGCATTTATTGTAGCTGGGGATTTTAACAAAGCAAAACTCAAAACGGAAGTGGTCAAATGACGGGGATGCTACGCTACAGGACTGTTTTGCTAGCACAGACTGGAATATGTTCCGGGATTCATCCAATGCATTGAGAAGTATACATTTTACATTTAAATTTTAGTCATTTAGCAGACGCTCTTATCCAGAGCAACTTACAGTTAGTGAGTGCATACATATTTTTTTTATTTTTCATACTGGCCCCCCATGGGGGCCCCCCGCCTCAGTAATCGGCTTCATCAATAAGTGCATTGACGACATCGTCCCCACAGTGACCGTACGTACATATCCCAACCATAAGCCATGGATTACAGGCAACATTCACATCGAGCTAAAGGCTAGAACTGCCGCTTTCAAGGAACGGGACACTAATCCAGACGCTTATAAGAAATCCTGCTATGCCCACAGACGAACCATCAAACAGGCAAAGCGTCAATACAGGATTAAGATTGAATCCTACTACACCGGCTCTGACGCTCGTCGCGAGCTGCGCAGTGACGCAAGCCTACCAGACGAGCTAAATGCCTTTTATGCTCACTTCGAGGCAAGCAACACAGAAGCATAAATGAGAGCACCAGCTGTTCCGGATGACTGTGTGATAACGCTCTCGGTAGCCGATGTGAGCAAGACCATTAAAACGGGTCAACATTCACAAAGCCGCGGGGCCAGACGGATTACCAGGACGTGTACTCACGTTGGTAGCCATGAAGTGCTTTGAAAGGCTGGTCATGGCTCACATCAACAGCATCATCCCGGATACTCTAGACCCACTCCAATTCGCATACCGCCCCAAAAGATCCACAGATGACGCAATCTCAATCGCACTCCACACTGCCCTTTCCCACCTGGACAAACGGAGCACCTACAGTGGGGAAAAAAAGTATTTAGTCAGCCACCAATTGTGCAAGTTCTCCCACTTAAAAAGATGAGAGAGGCCTGTAATTTTCATCATAGGTACACGTCAACTATGACAGACAAAATGAGAAAAAAATATCCAGAAAATCACATTGTAGGATTTTTTATGAATTTATTTGCAAATTATGGTGGAAAATAAGTATTTGGTCAATAATAAAAGTTTCTCAATACTTTATTATATACCCTTTGTTGGCAATGACACAGGTCAAACGTTTTCTGTAAGTCTTCACAAGGTTTTCACACACTGTTGCTGGTATTTTGGCCCATTCCTCCATGCAGATCTCCTCTAGAGCAGTGATGTTTTGGGGCTGTCGCTGGGCAACACGGACTTTCAACTCCCTCCAAAGATTTTCTATGGGGTTGAGATCTGGAGACTGGCTAGGCCACTCCAGGACCTTGAAATGCTTCTTACGAAGCCACTCCTTTTTGCCCGGGCAGTGTGTTTGGGATCATTGTCATGCTGAAAGACCCAGCCACGTTTCATCTTCAATGCCCTTGCTGATGGAAGGAGGTTTTCACTCAAAATCTCACGATACATGGCCCCATTCATTCTTTCCTTTACACGGATCAGTCATCCTGGTCCCTTTGCAGAAAAACAGCCCCAAAGCATGATGTTTCCATCCCCATGCTTCACAGTAGGTATGGTGTTCTTTGGATGCAACTCAGCATTCTTTGTCCTCCAAACACGACGAGTTGAGTTTTTACCAAAAAGTTATATTTTGGTTTCATCTGACCATATGACATTCTCCAAATCCTCTTCTGGATCATCCAAATGCACTCTAGCAACGGGCCTGGACATGTACTGGCTTAAGCAGGGGGACACGTCTGGCACTGCAGGATTTGAGTCCCTGGCGGCATAGTGTGTTACTGATGGTAGGCTTTGTTACTTTGGTCCCAGCTCTCTGCAGGTCATTCACTAGGTCCCCCCGTGTGGTTCTGGTATTTTTGCTCACCGTTCTTGTGATCATTTTGACCCCACGGGTGAGATCTTGTGTGGAGCCCCAGATCGAGGGAGATTATCATTGGTCTTGTATGTCTTCCAGTTCCTAATAATTGCTCCCACAGTTGATTTCTTCAAACCAAGCTGCTTACCTATTGCAGATTCAGTCTTCCCAGCCTGGTGCAGGTCTACAATTTTGTTTCTGGTGTCCTTTGACAGCTCTTTGGTCTTGGCCATAGTGGAGTTTGGAGTGTGACTGTTTGAGGTTGTGGACAGGTGTCTTTTATACTGATAACAAGTTCAAACAGGTGCCATTAATACAGGTAACGAGTGGAGGACAGAGGAGCCTCTTAAAGAAGAAGTTACAGGTCTGTGAGAGCCAGAAATCTTGCTTGTTTGTAGGTGACCAAATACATATTTTCCACCATAATTTGCAAATAAACTCATTAAAAATCCTACAATGTGATTTTCTGGATTTCTTTTTCTCTCTCATCTTTTTAAGTGGGAGAACTTGCACAATTGGTGGCTGACTAAATACATTTTTTCCCCACTGTATGTGAGAATGCTGTTCATTGACTACAGCTCAGCGTTCAACACCATAGTGCCCACAAAGCTCATCACTAAGCTAAGGACCTTTGGACTAAACACCTCCCTCTGCAACTGGATCCTGGAATTGTTGATGGGCCGCCCCCAGGTGGTAAGGGTAGGCAACAACACGTCTACCACGCCGATCCTCAACACTGGGGCACCTCAGGGGTGTGTGCTCAGTCCCCTCCTGTACTTCCTGTTCACCTACGACTGTGTGGCCAAACACGACTCCAACACCATCATTAAGTTTGCTGATGACACAACAGTGGTAGGCCTGATCACCGACAACGATGAGACCGCCTATAGGGAGAAGGTCAGAGACCTGGCAGTGTGGTGCCAGGACAACAACCTCTCCATCAATGTGAGCAAGACAAAGGAGATGATTGTGGACTACAGGAAAAGGCGGGCCGAACAGGCCCCAATTAACATTGACGGGGCTGTAGTGGAGCGGGTTGAGAGTTTCAAATTCCTTGGTGTCCACATCACCAACGAACTATCATGGTCCAAACACACCAAGACAGTCGTGAAGAGGGCACAACTACACCTATTCCCCCTCAGGAGACTGAAAAGATTTGACATGGGTCCCCAGATCCTCAAAAGGTTCTACAGCCGCACCATCGAGAGCATCCTGACCGGTTGCATCACCGCCTGGTATGGCAACTGCTCGGCATCTGACCGTAAGGCGCTACAGAGGGTAGTGCGTATGGCCCAGTACATAACTGGGGCCAAGCTTCCTGCCATCCAGGACCTATATACTAGGCGGTGTCAGAGGAAAGCCCAAAATATTGTTGAAGACTCCAGTCACCCAAGTCATAGACTGTTCTCTCTGCTACCGCACGGCAAGCGGTACCGGAGTGCCAAGTCTAGGACCAAAAGCCTCCTTAACAGCGTCTATCTCCAAGCCATAAGACTGCTGAACAATTAATCAAATGGCCACCCGGACTATTTACATTGACCCCCCCCCCCCCATTTGATTTTACACTGCTGCTACCCGCTGTCTATTATCTATGTATAGTCACTTTACCTCTACCTACATGTACAAATTACTTTGACTAACCTGTACCCCCGCACATTGACTCGGTACCGGTACCTCCTGTATATAGCCTCATTATTGTTATTTTATTGTGTTATTATTTTATTTTTTTCCTTTAGTTTATTTGGTAAATATTTTCTTAACCCTTTTTTGAACTGCATTGTTGGTTAAGAGCTTGTAAGTAAGCATTTCTCGGTAAGGTCTACACCGGTTGTCGGCGCATGTGACAAAGTTTTATTTTATTTTATTTTGCTCCTCCCATCCTATAGGCAGAAACTCAAACAGGAAGTACCCGTGCTAAGGACTACAGTGCCTTGCAAAAGTATTCATCCCTCTTGGCGTTTTTCCTATTTTGTTGCATTACAATCTGTAATTTAAATAGATTTTTATTTGGATTTCATGTAATGGACATACACAAAATAGTCAAAATTGGTGAAGCGAAATGAAAAAAATTACTTGTTTCAAAAAATTCTAAAAAATTAATAACGGAAAAGTGGTGCGTGCATATGTATTCACCCCCTTTGCTATGAAGCCCCTAAATAATATCTGGTGCAACCAATTACCTTCAGAAGTCACATAATTAGTTAATTAAAGTCCACCTGTGTGCAATCTAAATGTCACATGATCTGTCACATGATCTCAGTATATATACACACACCTGTTCTGAAAGGCCCCAGAGTCTGCAACACCACTAAGCAAGGGGCACCACCAAGCAAGCGGCACCATGAAGACAAAGGAGCTCTCCAAACAGGTCAGGGACTAAGTTGTGGAGAAGTACAGATCAGGGTTGGGTTATAAAAAAAAATATCCAAAACTTTGAACATACCACGGAGTACCATTAAATCCATTATTTAAAAAATTGAAAGAATATGGCACCACAACAAACATGCCAAGAGAGGGCCGCCCACCAAAACTCACGGACCAGGCAAGGAGGGCATTAATCAGAGAGGCAACAAAGAGACCAAAGATAACCCTGAAGGAGCTGCAAAGCTCCACAGCGGAGATTGGAATGTCTGTCCATAGGACCACTTTAAGCCGTACACTCCACAGAGCTGGGCTTTACGGAAGAGTGGCCAGAAAATAAGCAAACACGTTTGGTGTTCGCCAAAAGGCATGTGGGAGACTCCCCAAACATATGGAAGAAGGTACTCTGGTCAGATGAGACTAAAATTGAGCTTTTTGGCCATCAAGGAAAATGCTATATCTGGCGCAAACCCAACACCTCTCATCACCACTGCTAAAACAACACTTGAGTGGTTTAAGGGGAAACATTTAAATGTCTTGGAATGTCAATCCAATTGAGAATCTGTGGTATGACTTAAAGATTGCTGTACACCAGCGGAACCCATCCAACTTGAAGGAGCTGGAGCAGTTTTGCCTTGAGGATTGGGCAAAGATCCAAGTGGCTAGAAGTGCCAAGCTTATAGAGACATACCCCAAGAGGCTTGCAGCTAATTGCTGCAAAAGGTGGCTCTACAAAGTATTGACTTTGGGGGGGGGTGAATAGTTATGCACGCTCAAGTTCTGTTTTTTTGTTTTATTTCTTGTTTGTTTCACAATAACAAATATTTTGCATCTTCAAAGTGGTAGGCATGTTGTGTAAATCAAATGATACAAAATAGGAAAAATGCCAAGGGGGGTGAATACTTTCGCAAGCCACTGTATTCATCGCTGGTCTGACCAATCGGAATCCATGCTTCAAGATTGTTTTGATCACGTGGACTGGGATATGTTTCGGGTCGCCTCTGAGAATATTTGTATTCTGTACAGTCTTCCTTCTTTTCACTCTGTCAATTAGGTTAGTATTGTGGAGTAACTACAATGTTGTTGATCCAGCCTCAGTTCTCTTCTATCACAGCCATTAAACTCTAACTGTTTAAAAGTCACCGTTGGCCTCATGGTCCCTGAGCGGTTTCCTTCCTCTCCAGTAACGGAGTTAGGAAGGACGCCTGTATCTTTGTAGTGACTGGGTGTATTGATACACCAAGTGTAATTAACTTCACCATGCTCAAAAGGATATTCAATGTCTGCTTTTTAAATTTTTACCCATCTACCAATAGTTGCCCTTATTTGCGAGACATTGGAAAACTTCCCTGGTCTTTGTGGTTGAATCTGTGTTTGAAATTCACTGCTCGACTGATGGACCTTACAGATAATTATACAGAGATGAGGTAGTCAATAAAAAATCATGTTAAACACCATTATCGCACACAGAGTGAGTGCATGCAACTTATTATGTGACTTGTTAAGCACATTTTTACTCCTGAACTTTTTTAGGCTTGCCATAACAAAGAGGTTGAATACTTATTGCCTCAAGACATTTCAGCTTTTCATTTGTAATTAATTTGTAACATTTTCTAAAAACATAATTTGTGAAGGCCAGTGAGAAAAAATCTCAATTTAATCAATATTAAATTCAGGCTGTAACACAACAAATGTGGAAAAAGTCAAGGGGTGTGAATACTTTAGGCTTCTTTCTAGTGTGTGTGTGTGCGTTTCTGGTGTGTGTGTGTATTTAGAGACTGGCGGGGGGTTCAGTGAACTGGTGTCTGTAACTGTTGAGGAGGACCCTTCGTCTCACAGGGACATGGCCCATTGGCCAACCATCCCCAAATTGGATTCACCCCACCTTAACCCTCCACCCCCTGAGCCTCTGCCCCTCTCTGTGTGTACAGGGATACAGAGGGGCTAATTTAATTTAGGGGGTGCAGGCCAGGGGGAGGGAGGGTTGAGGGGGCATTAGTGGCCGTCTGGTGTGACAGGGGCATTCTGCATTTCTACTGTGGCAATATGTCTGTATGGGACAGGGTTAACACAGGAAGAGCCTGACAAACACACACTGCTGTCTCTCTGACCTGTGCTGGCGGTTCATAGCTGCCACCATGAGAGAGGTCCAGCCCAGACGGTGCCGGTGGTTAGGCTCCACCCCCTCGCCCAGCAACCTGACAGGAAACAGCACAAGAAGAGGTTAAGACAGCTGTTCTATTGCTAGGGTTACTATCTGCTTTAACTTCAGCCCTCATACCAACAGACTCCGACAGGACCAATGTAAGATGTGTGTGTGTGTGTGTGTGTGTGTGTGTGTGTAGGTTGAGTTCTGTGCCTGGGGGGACGACATCGGGCTGTGTTATCTGAGAGGGAGGGGTGTGTTAGTGTGTGTGTCGGGGGGGTAACCCGTCTGTGTTCCGCTGGGGGACGGTGTCTGTGTTGACTGTAAACACACCGTGCCTCACTCTAACCTGCCCCCCCACACACACTACCCCATATACCGCTGCTCTCTAACTAAAACACTTAACACATCTGTGCAGTCTCACCTAGCCTACACCATCTGCCACACCCCTGTAGCACAGAGTGACACACACGATTAAACCTACACACACTTACGCGCGGAAGATAAGGGTCCAGACAACATACTGCTGCTACAATAACATGGCAGGTGCCCTTTTCACATTTCTACCCAAAAATGATATTACCATTGTTTCACACACTTTATCACTAGGACAGATGGAGATGCCCTCCTCCTGTATTCTGCTCCCATACTGTGCCCCCCCCCCCCCAGGCCCTCCTGCCCATGGTTCTGGGTGACTGGGTTGGGGAGCGCTAGAGGGGGGGGTTGTTTGACTTTCAGCTTATCCTGAGCCTGTTCTGAGACACAAATTGGAGAGAGAGAGAGAGAGAGAGAGAATAAAATGAGAGAGAGAGAGAGAGAGAGAGAGAGAGAATAAAGTGAGAGAGAGAGAGAGAGAGAGATTGAAAGCGAGTGCGCACGAAAGAGGGTTCTGTCTGTGAGTAGGCCTAGATCTCTGTGATGCGGTCTGACTGCCCTCTACCTCTCACCTGCTGCCTGCCACACAACAACTTTGTGACTAAAGTTAACAAAAAAAGGAAGAAATTATATCACCAAAACAAGATAAATTACTATTTTTTTTTTTACGATGGAAAAATACTTTGGAGCACCTTCAATTATATTACGGGCAGAAAACCCAATTAATCTCCATCGTTCATTGAAGTTGATGGGTCATTTATAACAAAACATTTTGATATAGCCAATCATTTCAATTACTATTTCACTGGTAAAGTGGACAAACAGAAGTGAAATTACAACATTGAACAGTGAACCATCATATTTGTGTATTGAAGATCTAATAATGAAAGAAGGATTGCCGTTTTGAATTTGGTGAAGTTTGCGTGGAAAAGGTAGAAAAATGATTGTTATCCATCAATAATGATAAGCCACCAGGTATAGACAACCTAGATGGAAAACTATTGAGAATGGTAGCAGACTGTATTGCTACCCATATTTGCCATGTATTTAACCAAAGCCTAAAGGAGTGTGTCCACAGGCGTGGAAGGAAGCTAAAGTAATTCCATGACCTAAAAATAGTAAAGCACCCTTTGGCTCTAACAGCCAACCAATCAGTTTCCTGCCTGTTCTTAGTAAAATGATGGAGAAAATTGTGTTTGAATAAATATGGTATTTTTCAAAGAACAAGTTAACTACTGACTTTCTGCATGCATAAAAGGGGAGGGCTTGTACTGCGTTGACTCAGATGACTGATGACTGGCTAAAATACATGGATAATAAGATGATAGTTGGGAGCTGTATTGTTAGATTTCAGTGCAGCCTTTGATGTTACTGATCATAATTTGTTATTGAAAAACCCACTTGCTATGGCTTCACATCACCTGCCATCACATGGTTGGATAGTTACTTATCCAATAGAACCCAGAGAGCGTTCTTCAATGGAAGCTTCTCTAACATCAGTTATGTACAGTGCGGTGTCCCTCAGGGCAGTTGCCTTGGGCCATTACTCTTCTCTGTTTTTACTAATGATTTGCCACTTGTCTTACAAGAAGCTAAAATGACTATGTATGCTGATGATTGCACACGCTACACATCAGCACCTACAGACAGTGAGCTCACTGAGACTCTTAGCAAGGAGTTACAGTCAGTGTCAGAATGGGTAATTAACAGTAAACTGGTCTTAAATACAACCAAAAGCATTGCATTCGGTTCAAAGCATTCTCTTAGACCTAAACCTCAACTGGAGTTGTGCATAAAGGTTGTGACCATTGAACAAGTTGAACTCCCGGGAGTAACGTTGGATGGTCAGTTATCATGGTCAAGTCATATTGACAAAGTTGTTGTGAAGACGGGGAGGTGTATGTCTGTTATAAAAATACTGTGCTAGTTGTTCAGGCTCTGATCTTGTCCCGTCTTGATTACCGTCCCGTAAAATGGTCAGGTGCAGCAAAGAAAGACCTAGCAAAGCTGCAGCTGGCTCAAAAAAAAAAGCAGCACGCCTTGCCCTTAGCTGCACACATATAACTAACATCAACAACACGCATGATAATCTTTCATGGTTGAGGGATGAAGAGAAATTGACTACTTCTCTTCTAGTCTTTTTAATTAAGAAACATTTGTGTGTTGAAAATGCCTAACCACTTGTAGAATCTATTTGCATACACTTCAAACAGACATACAGACATACATACCCCACCAGACACACCCCTATGGGTTTCTTCACTGCTCAGTTATGTATAGAGCCATCTCATCGCTCAGTTATGTATAGAGCCATCTCATCGCTCAGTTATGTATAGAGCCATCTCATCGCTCAGTTATGTATAGAGCCATCTCATCGCTCAGTTATGTATAGAGCCATCTCATCGCTCAGTTATGTGTAGAGCCATCTCGTCGCTCAGTTATGTGTAGAGCCATCTCATCGCTCAGTTATGTATAGAGCCATCTCATCGCTCAGTTATGTATAGAGCCATCTCATCGCTCAGTTATGTATAGAGCCATCTCGTCGCTCAGTTATGTGTAGAGCCATCTCATCGTGGAATGCTGTGCCAACAGATGTTACTCAGGCAAAAAGCAATTTAAAAAACATATTGTATCACAGCGCCTCTCCTCTTTCTAAATATCTAATTTAACCGTATATAAGAATATGAATATGTATAAATTGTGTGTAAATAGTATTTTTGTTGTCTCTTGGTGTCTTTCCAATATAAAACGTATTTTATTAAATACAAATGTAGGGAAACTAATAAACTAATCTAAACAGACGTGGACCTCTATCTCCCTCTCGTGGGGAGAACTGGGAATACAATGATGTGCTGTTGTATAAGTGGACACTTCCAGAACTACTGTCTGTATATGATGAGACTCCATATGATTTGGACCTCACAGACTTTGGTGGAGTAATTCATTTTTTTCATTTCCTACAGCAGTATAGTAGTGTAGAGAAGTAAGTAAACAATTAAAATGTGTGATTGAATCTATTACAGGAGACTAGCAGTAATTACACTAATCATAACTTGTAATGTTTGGTGCCTGCCCAACATGTGTGTATTTCTACTGGGTACTTAGTGTTACAGAGAGAACACAACAGCAAGGCAATCAGAGGCTCTGGACTTCTCTGTCACATAGAAGCCTTTTGTCTAAATGTAAAAGGATTTCCCCTGTACAGACAGTCAGTATGTGTATTATGTGGAACTCAGGAGAGTGTGTGTGTGTTTGCTTATAATGTACCTTGCCACATCTTGAGAGTTGTTGGTCCTTGCAGCCTCCAGAAGTGCATCACCTGGAGGGAAAACTCACATCCTTTTAGTATCTTTAGCAGATAGAGTGCGCACGCACACACACACACACACACACACACACACACACACACACACACACACACACACACACACACACACACACACACACACACACACACACACACACACACACACACACACACACACACACACACACGTTGGCTCACCTTTCGTATCAGAGTCTTTCTTGAGACAGAAGGCCACGGCTGCAGCGGACAGTACCCCAGCAGAGGCCAGTGCGTACGGGCGGCTGCTCCCGCTCTCTCCCCCGGTCCTCCCCCCGCTCTGCTCCCAGTACTGGTTGTTGTTGCGTCCCCTGGAAGCCAGAGAGGCCCAGGAGCTCCTGCGACCCTGGAGGTTAGAGAGCCACCTGGGGGCCAGATGGTGATACTGCACGGCCGGGCTCACACTCGGGGCTTTCGCCTCCTCGCTCAGAATTCCTCTACGGGAGACACGGGAGGAAGAAACGATGGGGTTCCGGTTGGCGTCCGCTTTCTCGAGGATGATGTGGTTCCTCGCGGCGTTCTTGGTGCTTGTCTGGAGCACACGGCATGGGGAAAGGCTGCGCGACCTTCGCATGAAGATCCGCTGCGGAACCGAAGACAACATGGCGGAAAAACACGTGAACCGTGAAACGTTTCTGATGATAGTCCTTACTAGCAACGACAACACCTTTAATTGAAGTCTACTGCCGCTATTCCGCCTTCAGGCCGTTATTTATCCGGTGATGGTTGACAGCATCGTCAGAACAAAAACAACCGCAGCATGGGATGTCACTGGAACATGAACTGCATCATGGGAATAATAGTTTTCTCCTACAGAAACTAACTGGCTCCACTTCCTGGTATCGCAGAGGCTACTCCAGCACCTCTTATAAAGGTTAACTCGTGATTTATTCATAGTCTTAAAATGTTCCACACACAAGTTCATCTAAATCAATCCCCACATGAAAAAATGTCAGTTTATTCTGATTTATAACAAACAAAACAACTTTATCTTTGGATATGATTCGCCACCAGATGGCGTCCAGATTCTGTGGCACTGCGGAGGCTGGATAACGCAACAAACACGAGTTGTGTCGCAGCAGTCAGCAGTCACTAGGCCTAATACAAGCACGAATAGCCTACAGAGGCTGGTGCTAGCCAAAATTGAGTGAACTGCTGGGGAAATCTTCAGGGGATGTAGCATTTAATTTTGTATTTCGTTTCCTTAGGGAGACGAGAATATTGGGTAGGATTTAGACCTTCCCTGTCTCTGGTCCACACTCCAGTCCAGTTGGTGGCAGTGATGCACCTTAAAGTTGGTTGCAACCGCCATATAAAATACACAGAAGAAGAAGAAGAAGAAGAAGAAGAAGAAGGCTGGCCACCAGTTAGACACAATGTGGGAGTTTAGGAAATGTACATTCAATAGGAAAACAACATCTTTGTTATTCTGTACTGTAGGCCAAAGGTGGAGACATCTATAACCCAGAGTCAACCTTTTCATCACATACAACATTAAAATGTAACTTTACAGGCCGGCTACATGTCACAAGACCCTTCACAGTTGATCACCCTGTAAAATATATTTATTTGCCTTTTGTATTTTGCAGAATAGCTCCTGTTCTCCCCAGTCCATTCACTATGGCAGCACAGAGACATATGCTATGCTACTCTATACACCTATTTGACCACATGACCTCACCTGAGAGTCTAAAAACAGTCTTGCTGTGAAATCCAAAATTCCAAAGAAGATGCTGTTTGCAGTAATCCCAAACAATGTTAATGTGGCAGCGGCCCTATAGCCTAATTCTTAAAGGAGAAATCACATGCAGAGAGCAACGTTAATTTGCTGGTCTCTTGAGAAAGTATTGACAAAGGCTACGGGGCTGTTCTGGCCAATGTTTGAAATATGTTTAAACATATATAGTTTGCTCTGTGTGCTTGCCTCAGGATAAATACCTGAGAGAGTCACTACCGAGTGTGGATGAGAGAACATGGCAATTCCAAGAGAGGGAAATGGTTTTCCTTTTCAGAGTTTAAAAAGTTTAGACATTTCCTCCACCTGGGGAGAGAAAGTACCTGTGGCATTCATCCAACACACACACACACACACACACGCACACGCACACGCACACGCACAAACACACACACACACACACACACCTCCAAACACAGAACCATAACTCAAAGCCAAGAGGAAACGTGTCACTATTACCTTAATGCCTCTCCACTTCTGAATTGAACTCTGTTCTGTTCCCAGACTAATAAATATACAGTCTTTAAAACTGTAGCCTACCCAGGCCTGATATATCAGACTCCAGAATAAGGGACTTATTCAGACATACAGTATCAGAGACAGATGGCATATCATCCCAATGGAGATGTTTATTTCTTGTCAGGGATTGACATTTAATGTCTTAAAGGCAGTCAGGACTATTTTGGGGTTGCCCAAAGAGTATCATCATTTATGGCATTTTTTTGCAGTCGGGCAAGTTGAGCTTGCTCTGAGAATGCAGGCGCAAATGTAAATCAGCTATTTACATGCAGAAGTGCCATATAGTGTCTGCCTTTCAGCTACAATCTTAGAAAAAATGGTTATATCCTACATGGAATCCATAAGAGTTCTACCTGGAACCAAAAAGGGTTCTACGTGGAATCAAAAGGGGTTATCCTATGGGGACAACCCGAAGAACCCTTTTGGAATCGTTGTTTCTAAGAATGTACACATGAGGGGGGAATCAGAAAGATCAGTACAGGAATTCTTTGTATTTTGGTTGTTACAAAATTCTCAGAGCAGGCTCAACTTGCCCGACTGCAAAAAATGCCATAAATTGTCTCTTTTTCACTTAAACAATGGGGACGAACCAGAAAGAGCAGTTTTAGACTTACTGGAATTCTTTGCAGCTCAGCAGGCTCCACTTGCACGACTGCCGAGTTCACTTACTCCAGGCAATATAGATATGCTATATATATCTACTGTAGATATCTATATAGATATAATATACAGCAAGCTAAGTTAGTTAAACTAGACCGTGAATGGAAGTTAAGCTAGCCTGTTAATGGAATTTAAGCTAATCTGTTAATGGAAGTTAAGCTAGCCTGTTAATGGAAGTTAAACTAGCCTGTTAATGGAAGTTAAGCTAGCCTGTTAATGGAAGTTAAGCTAGCCTGTTAATGGAAGTTAAGCTAGCCCGAAGCTAGTACTTTTCAGACTGGGCTAGTAGAAAAGTTACCAAACTTGCCCGGTGGCCAGTGAAATTGTGCATGGCACAGATTTTGGACCAGAATGTTACCCTGGCTAGTAAAAATCACAGTCTACTAGCCCGGCTGGCCAGTGCCCAAAACCCTTTTTGAAAGATAGTATTTGAGTGGATTTCCCTCTAAGGATTTTGGCCACTGGCCAGCCGTGCTTGTAGACTGTGATTTGTACTAGCCAGGGTAACGTTCTGGTCCAAAATCCGTGCCATGCACAATTTTACTGGCCACTGGACAAGTACATTTTCTACTAGCCCAGTCTGAAAAGCACTAGCTTCGGGCTAGCGAGCTATCTTTACTTCCATCCCTTTATATTATGCCAACACCAAAATAGGTCGGTCCCTGCTCCTGCCCTCTATTTTCTCTTCTCATCTTAATCAAACAGGGATGGATAACAGGAATAAACTTGGATCAAACCAAAGTCATGGTTTTGTTCTTGGGCAGGTGTGTGTGTGTACAGCTGTGTTGGGTCAGAGTCTGTCCCAGAGGGAATCTAGAGCAGTGCCACTGTTGCCAGGAGTGCTTCGCAGCCATAGGTGAGTGTAGGCTACAGGTCTTGTTTGACGTTTTTAATGTAGCCTAAAGGCATTCTCCCAATAGCTATCTCCCGCAGTAATGGTTATGTTGTTGAAATTGATAGAAAAATAGCAAGAAAATAAACGACAACAGGAAAAAAAAAGTGTGGAGGTAGGGAGTAGAGTACACGTCAGCCTATAGGACCAGGCGCGCTGCTGATATCTGGTTCCTGATACAGGGACGTGCGTGCGTGTACGTAGCCGAGTGGGCGGTTATATTTTCAGATTGTCAATATTTTATTAATTCTCTGTGCGTCTCCAACGCTTTCCTCTATTTTCCACACTGCACCATCAACCTCCGACGACGTCGAGGGACCATAGGGGGGCACACGGCGACGCAGAGGAACTGAAATGTAAACGCGCAACAATTGATCATAACCATCCGACTTGTCAGCCTTTCATCTCCAGCCGAGTCGCGGTGAGACAGCGAAAACATATGGCTCCCTGAAATAGCTGCTGCGGACCATATTGAACTGAAATTGATTCACGCCAGAGGGTCAATAATGTTATAAGATAAACGCCGGAAAGCTTCCAATCACGTGACTGTGTAGTTTCTATGAAAACGGCAGATTTTTTTTTTTTTTTTTATACCGGTGTTTTTGTGCGTGCTTAGTGTTTGTACAGTTTCGGTGATCCCGCGCAACTCCCCTTTCTAAACACACATCATCTCAAGAGCGGTTTAGCAGGTTGCGTGCTCAATGTGTGTGATAAAGAAATTACATTCTAGGAAAAATTCACTCAGAGGATAGAGGTGTGCGTCGTTTAGCTTAGTCACTCCTCACCGGCGCCCGTTCGTCCCAGTCTGCTTCGGGTCTCTCCGCCATCGGGAGTTTTTCTACCTCGGTTTGGTCCCATCGTTGTTCTTCCCAGTGAACTGCAGAAGAGCGAGCTCGCTCTCCCCGGTAACAGGTCATGTCGGTGGAGTCGGTGTTGATCCCGGATGACCGGGCATTCAGCAGCTTCAAGGAGGAGTGCGGGAGCGAGGAGGGCTGGAGTCTAACCTACAATAAGACGGGCATGACCGTGTGGACCCAGACTATAGGAGGAGATGAGGAGAAGTCACTCCACAAGATTAAGGTGAGAACAGGGTAGGCCGGTACACAGCTGAATAGAATATGTGAGGAGCAGAGGGCACCATATAGGTTACCTCGGTCACACTGTCCCATAGCAGGAAGTCATAATGTCCTAAACTGAAACCCTTTCACAATATTACTCAAAGGAGGGCAAGGAAGTGTTATTTACAGGAAGAAAGGAAAGATGGATTGTAAAAGTATTGGGCCTGGGTCAGGTGTGTGCTGTAGGTGCCAGCGTGGATGTATCCGGGTCTGTGGCAATGATAGCCAGCGAACAGGTGTTCTCACATGGAGTTGTTTGATGAAGGGAGGAGGGGGAAGAGGAAACGGAAGGTCAAATAGGATGTGTGTGGACTGTACACGTGATTAATCAGCGCTGACGTCACACTGTTGGAGCAGGCCACTGTAAACTCAGACAGGTGTGTGACCAGTTGTGTGTGTGATGTAAGAAGCTGCAGGTGGAAGTCTTCTGTTTCCCACAGAGATTCCTGTTCTGCTACCTGTGAGTGCAGGGACATTAACTGACCCACCCCCACACACACACACACACATTATTTTTGACAGACATGACCGTCAGTTTTGTTTTGGCACCTTGTGTGGTAGTGGTCATAGAGAAGGCATCCTATAATGGGCCTGGTAGGTAGGCAGTAAAGCGTTTATATTAGCTGTCATCTGTCTGTCTCTGAAGTGTCTGTTGGCCTGATTTTCCAGATGCCACAGAGGTGTGTAATGTGTGCTTAAGGAGAGGCCTTGTCTCTCTGTACTCATAGTGGATAGAGGTGTGAGACTGTGTGTATGATTGTCTGTCTGTGTGTGAGTGTGTGTGAGTGAGAGATGGGGAGTAGCCCCCAAACCATTACATGTGCCTCTCGGTATGGTTGTGTGTGTGTGTGTGCTCAGGAGGCAGTGATGCTATGATCCTGTTCTTCTATTTATAGACTGGAATAAAAGCATGGATGCTCTCCCAGCTGATGCATGCGGAAAGTGTGTGAGTGTGATATCCAGGCTGTTGTAGTGTTTCCCTCTCCCCGAGGGGGCAGTTGTAGTGTTGTCCTCTCCCAGACGGCAGTGAAGTGCAGTTGTAGTGTTGTCCTCTCCCAGACTAGCAGTGAAGAACAGTGACATGTGAAGTGCAGAGGCGTTGAAACCCGGAGGGGGAGGTTTGGGGAGAGATCTTTGTCCATCTCATTATTATTATTGATATTATCAGCAGAATAATTATCATCAGCATCAGCAATAATATATCAGCCAGTAACCATCAGTCAGCCATATCATCAGCATCATTAATAATCTATCAGCCAGTAACCATTAGTCAGCCATATCATCAGCATCATCAATAATCTATCAGCCAGTAACCATCAGTCAGCCATATCATCAGCCTCTCTATTAACCTCCCATCATTAAAACTGACACACACACACACACACACACACACACACACACACACACACACACACACACAAAGGCAGCAGAGCTGTGCTTCTGTATTCATGTGTGTATGTGGGTGGTGAGTGTATCATATGTGGGTGGTTTGACAAGCTGTCAGACTGACATATACTGTTTGGACTTACCCCAGTCCACACACAACCCTGGAGGACTGAGGGAAACGACTCACTGATGGTATACAGATACACACTCATCCCCTCTCATCCTTCTCTTCCACATTCCTCTACCCGTGTCCAGCAGAACAGATGAGCTTTGACAGGCCAGACAGACGGGGGAGAGGGAGGGGAGGGGGGAGTAGAGAGAGGGAGGGGGGAGTAGAGAGAGGGAGGGGGGAGTAGAGAGAGGGAAAAGGAGGAATGTTGGATTAAACACTGCAGCTGACTGTAGTGCAGTCTGATGCAGGGGGGAGGGTGTGTGTATCATGTTTGAGGTTAGAGGTCGTGTATCATGTGACTGTGAGCATGCAGTGTCTGGCCCACAGGACTCTGTCAACCATGATCACATACATACACACGTGTACTGACAACAATGATCTCTCACTCATGGGGTTTCAGTTTACGGTTCACACACACACAAACACCAGTCTCCATCTCTCTCTCTCTCTCTCTCTCTGTCTCTCTGTCTCAATTCAATTCAAAGGGCTTTATTAGCATGGTAAAAATATGTTAAAACATTGCCAAAGCAAGTGAAATAGATAATAAACAAAAGTGAAATAAACAATAAATATTAACAGTAAACATTACACTCACAAAAGTCTAAAAGGAATAAAGACATTTCAAATGTCATATTATGTATATATACAGTGTTGTAACAATGTGCAAATCGTTAATGTACAAAAAGGAAAATAAATCAACATAAATATGGGTTGTATTTACAATGGTGTTTGTTCTTCACTGGTTGCCCTTTTCTTGTGGCAACAGGTCACAAATCTTGCTGCTGTGATGGCACACTGGTATTTCACCCAATGGATATGGGAGTTTATGAAAATTAGATTTGCTTTCAAATTCTTTGTGGGTCTGTGTAATCTGAGGGAAATATGTGTCTCTAATATGGTCATACATTTGGCAGGAGGTTAGGAAGTGCAGCTCAGTTTCCACCTCATTTTGTGGGCAGTGTGCACATAGCCTGTCTTCTCTTGAGAGCCAGGTCTGCCTACGGTGGCCTTTCTCAATAGCAAGGCTATGCTCACTGAGTCTGTACATAGTCAAAGCTTTCCTTAAGTTTGTGTCAGTCACAGTGGTCAGATATTCTGCCACTGTGTACTCTCTGTTTAGGGCCAAATAGCATTCTAGTTTGCTCTGTTTTTTGGTCAATTCTTTCCAATATGTCAAGTAATTATCTTTTTCTTTTCTCATGATTTGGTTGGGTCTAATTGTGTTGCTGTCCTGGGGCTCTGTGGAGTCTGTTTGTGTTTGTGAAGAGAGCCCCAGGACCAGCTTGCTTAGGGGACTCTTCTCCAAGTTCATCTCTCTGTAGGTGATGGCTTTGTTATGGAAGGTTTGGGAATCGATTCCTTTTAGGTGGTTGTAGAATTTAACAACCATAAAGGGCAATGGGTTCTATAAGTATTTTTTGCCGGATCCTAATTGGTATATTGAATTTTATATTCCTTTTGATGCCGGAGAAGGACCTTCTTGCCTTGTCTCTCAGATCATTCACAGCTTTGTGGAAGTTAGGTAAGAGGTATGTATAGTTTTTTGTGTGCTCTAGGGCAACAGTGTCTAGATGAATTTGTATTTGTTGTCCTGGCAACTGGACCTTTTTTGGAACAACATTATTTTTGTCTTACTGAGATTTACTGTCAGGGCCCAGGTCTGACAGAATCTGTGCAGAATATCTAGGTGCTGCTGTAAGCCCTCCTTGGTTGGTGACAGAAACACCAGATCATCAGTAGACATTTGACTTTAGATTCTACCTCTCTGTCTCTGTCTCTCCTGCCCTCATCAGTAGAGGAGGTTACTGAATGACTTTAATAGAATAACAGTGATGTCTTCTCTCTCTCTCCCTCCCTCTCTTTTTTCCTCTCCTGTTTCAATCTGCCCTGCGGACACAATCACTCCATTATTCTCTCAGCTCCATTGTGACTTTTAAGTCCTTAGTCCAACGCACACGAGCACGCACACACACACATACACACACACAGAGCTCATTCCTCCAAACACAGAACCATAGCTCAAAGTTGGGTTACTGAATCACTAGTGAAACTGCAGTAGTAATTGATAACATAGTTCCTCATGACCATAGAAAGTAGTCTGTATAGACTACTACTGTACACGGTTCTGTGAGTCTCTGAGAAAGATAGTTTTAAGAATTTACCCATGTTAGACTATAGATCTGCTTGCTAGACCCACAAGGCTGTTGAAAGATAAGGTTCCCCATATAGTGGACTACTTTTGGTCAGGGCTATCCCCATGTAGCTTAGTGGGTAAGAGCGTTGTGCCAGTAACCGAAAGGTCGCTGGTTCTAATCCCCGAGCCGACTAGGTGAAAAATCTGTAGATGTGCCCTTAAGCAAGGCACTTAACCCTAATTGCTCCTGTAAGTCGCTCTGGATAAGAGCATCTGCTAAATGACTAAAATGTAAAAAAAATATAAAATTAAAAGTACCCCTCCCTCTACTCCCTGATCTTCTGTCTGTGTTGTTGTGGTGTGGAGTCTTCCCCTGGCTGAGGTAACCATGGAGACCTCTGGTGTGTGTGCGCTCGCTTTTTAAGAGCCTGACGTTGACATAATTCTGTGCCGACGGTTTTACTATTAAACTGCCCCCCCGCACACACACACACACACACACACACACACACACACACACACACACACACACACACACACACACACACGTGTGTTTGGTCAACTAATGGTAAGTGTGTGTGTGTATGACTGTGTGTTGACTACTTATTAAATGTATGCGTCTCTCCTGCAGTGTCGGATGGCGTGTAAGGACGTGCCAGCTGAGACCATGTATGATGTTCTCCATGACATTGAGTACCGGAGGAAATGGGACGCAAATGTCATCGAAACCTTCGACATCGGAAAACTCACTGTTAACGCCGACGTGGGCTACTACTCCTGTACGACACATACACACACCCATGCACGCACACACACATTTTTGGCGCTGTGTGTGTAATTTTAATGAGGCTCCTCCTCGTCTGTGTCTAGGGAAGTGTCCCAAGCCGCTGAGGAACCGTGACGTTGTCACGCTGCGCTCCTGGCTGCCCACGGGCAGTGATTACATCATCATGAACTACTCTGTCAAACATGCCGTAAGTATAAACATGTACAGGGAGAGAGTATCCTGGTCCAGAAACCTGTACTATACCGTCTTCCCCAGGGCTCTCCAACCCTGTTCCTGGAGAGCTACCCTCCTATAGGTTCTCGCTCCAAACCCAGTTGTAACTAACCTGATTCAGCTCATCAACCAGCAAGTTTTTAAAATCAGGTGCCCCTAGATTATAGTTGGAGAACCTACAGGACAGTATGTCTCCAGGAACAGGGTTGGAGTATTGGATAGCCCTGCCCTACCCCCTCAGTGTTTGTAGATCTGAAGAAACCAGATAAGGGTCAGCAACATGGCCGAATGTCCCTGAAGCCCTATTGGAAGTCTCAGTGGATAACCAACTGGTTGTACAATGCTCTGCAGGGAGAAACAGAAGAGAGAGAACAGACCTGCAGGATATTCTCCCTTGACGTCAGTGGGAAACAAATGCAACAGTGGGACTGTCCACTCTATTTAAATGGACGTGCCGTAGATGGACATGTCTTGGGGTATCTTTAGTGGTTGTGTGTGTGTACGTACAGTGGGGGAAAAAAGTATTTAGTCAGCCACCAATTGTGCAAGTTCTCCCACTTAAAAAGATGAGAGAGGCCTGTAATTTTCATCATAGGTACACGTCAACTATGACAGACAAAATGAGGGAAAAAATCCAGAAAATCAATTGGTGGCTTACTAAATACTTTTTTCTCCCACTGTAGGTGCAGTTTGATAAAAGTTGTGTCGTGTTTAAATGTGTGTTTTAAGTGGACTATTTGCTCACTGTAGTAAGATTGTATTAGGTTAAATAATCCTCTGGCATTTGAATAAAGCTTTATCGGTCCGTGCCACTGTTAACGCTGGATAAAGCCTGTGTGTGTGTGCGCTGGATAGGGCAGTGGTAGCTCCGGGTTAGATTACTCAACACTCCGACAGTACAGTGGCTCAATGCCAAACTGAAAATGTATCTCCTTCACGATTTGTCCTTCAGGATCTTTGAGAAGTTGAAAGCAAGATGGTAGAACCTCGACTTGAGTCTTTTGGAGCCTATTGGAGTCTTTTGGAGCCCTTATAATACTGCTCTCCCTTCTCCTGTTCAATCAGACCTTACAAGACTAGTCACCTAGGGCAGAAAGGAAGGGGATAAGGGTTTGGTTTGGAATCAGGCCCACATACTGTGGTTGTGTTTTTCTGCCCAGTGGAGAAAGAGAGTGAGATCGAGACATCCTGTGTAGAAGGAAGCACTCAACACGTTTCTCTCTTTCTCGCTCTCTCTCTCTCTGTCTCTCGTGCTGTGTGTGAGTGATCAATGTTAAATGGAAATGTCATGTGACTGCTGCTGCTGCTGTAAGCTTCCACACGCAAACGCTCAACAAACCTGCAAGTCACTCAACAACAAAAAAAACCTACATACAAACATAGCTACGTTGAGTTTAGTGAGAGGTGTGTGTGTGTGTGTGTGTGTGTGTGTGTTGACTGTTATTGGGCTATGCATGGTCCGCTTCAGTAACTGACAGAGCTGCAGATCCACAGGAGAGGACAGAGGGAGCGAGAGAGACAATCCAAACTCTCACTTCACCCCTCCACAATATATATATATTACTTTTTGCAGTAAACTCCTGATAAGTGAATGTCATCTTTTTTTACGTTTAAACTCTGTTTAAGTGCAGGGCAGTTCATACTTTTTTTTTATTCAAATACATTTTAATTGAATTGCTTTGGATATTTGCATGTTCTGGCTGTATAGTGCACAAAGCCAAATATCTCGAGTCAATTGTATTTACATCAGTTGAACTAAGTGTCAGTGGTTGAGACCATTTCCTCAGATGGGGTGTTCTGTGCTAACTAGGGCTGTTCCACTGTTCCTGTAGAAATACCCCCCTAAGAAGGACATGGTACGAGCTGTGTCCATCCAGACTGGCTACCTGATCCAGAGCCACGGACTGAACCACTGCACTCTGACCTATCTTGCACATGTGGACCCAAAAGGTAATACACACACACACACACAGGTCAGTGGAGGCTGCTGAGGGGAGGACGGCTCATATTAATGGCTGGAATGAAGTCAATGGAATGGTATCAACCACATGGAAACCACATGTTTGATACCATTCCGTTGACTCCATTCCAGACAATACTATGAGCTGTCCTCCTCTCAGCAGCCACCAGGTGGTTAATGAATGATTCATACTCAGGACCTTCTTTCTACAGAAATCACCATAGTAACTATTAAGGCTGAACGATTTTGGAAAATAATCTAATTGCGATTTTTTGCCCCCAATATTGCGATTGCGATTTAATATGCGATTTAATTTATTTATCCTTTTTCCCCTACAAAACATAATGAATGATTTAAATATGACCAACACAATAGTATATACATTTAGTGTGAAATGTTCTTTCCCATAGGCTGGGTCTATTTGTTAGAATTAAATTCAAACATGTATGACTTGAAATAAATGACATTTTTATTGAACTGCTCATTACAGAAACATCTGTGGCTTTGCCACTGTGCATTTAAATAATTTAAACAAAGGCATGAACTTTGTAAACACTGTGTGCAAAAGGTACAGTCTTAAGAAAAAAATAATTTTAAATTGTATGTATCTTACTGCTCCCAAGTCAGTAACATTTCACACAACTGAAACAAGGAATTTGCTTTGAAAATATTTTGTAAAATCAAAGTAAATAAAGTTATAAATAAAAAATGAGAAATGCACTTTTAATTTAGACAAACTATTTTTTATAAACGATTTGAATATTATAATATAAAATAGATGAGCCTCACTTATCTCAAGTACACAACAATAACACACCACACAGACTAAAGTTCACTACGAGTATGGCACTGCCAGCCATACTTATCCAACAGTTCTGTTCTCAGTGGCTCACAGGTTTTTTGCTAAGAAAACCAGAATATTGACTTTTTCTGGCTTCAAGGATGAGCGAGTGCAAGTCACAATATTCCCTCCTGTGCTAAAAAAGACGCTCTGAGGGAGCGCTTGTAGCAGGTACACAAAGATACTTGCGTGCCATGGTGCACAACTGTGGGTAGCTGATCTTGTGCACCCTCCACCAAGCCAATGGATCATCTTCTCCATCAATGGTAGGAGTCATCAGGTAATTGTTTATCTCTGCCTCTGCGACATCTTCAAGATTTACAGGCAAAGAAGGAGAGGCTGAACTGGTCTTGAAAAAAACTGCCAAGAGACCTCTTCGTCTTTTCCCCCAAGGACTGTGCACTTTGAGGCATCTGAACAGTTTCAGTACGAGACCTCTTCTCCTATTAGATGAAAACAACAGCCATTAGTTTTCCAGTTAGATTTTACAGAAAATTTTTGTTTTTGTGAAATACATAATTATTTACCCAATGATATGTACGTTGTGCCAAGTCTACTATCTCTGTCTTCAGATGAGTCTTGATAGCAGGGATGTTGTCTGTACTGATGTACTGTATTTTGAACCTAGGGTCCAGGAAACAGGCAACATCCAAAAGCTCCTGGATGTTTGGGTCTCCATATTTGTTATTGAGGTATGCTAGGACTTTGGTTTTTATTGATTTAGTCAGGTCAGTGTCCTCAGCATCTTCAGCCAGGACTGATGTGGCAAAAAGGTGGAGAACTGGCTTGAGGTAGGAGATGCTTACATACTCCTCTCCAGAAAGAGCATCAGTAAACTCCAGTAGAGGATGCAGTGCCTTGTGAATCGACTCCAACACGTCAATATCCTGCCAGGTTGGGATAAGGGAGCGTGCATATCGATCTCCAGACAATACCTGAGAAATGGCTTTGGCCTGTTCAAGCACTCTGGCAATCATCATTTCTTTAGAACCCCATCTTGTTGGGCACTCCGTTATGAGGTTGTGCTCAGGGAGTTTGAGCTCTCTCTGTGCCTCCGTCAGGGCTGCTTTCTTCTTCCAACTGTGGGAAAAGTGCCCCACCAGCTTCCTGCACAGTGCTGTTGCCCTTGACACTCTGTCATCTTTGAGTGCATTTTCTAAAAGAAATAAAAAGTAGTGTATTACACACAATTTGAGTTTTGATACAAGGCTCTCACTATTACACACTCAAATTAGCTGTAATTCTGAAATACACACATCCACAACACATCCTCTCTCTCTCTCTCAATTCAAAGGGTCTTTATTTGCATGTCAATTCTCTCTCTCTTTCTCTCTCTCTCTCTCTCATAAACACTAAAAAAACATGTAAAAAACAAAAACAAGAAAAGAAAAAAAATGCAGGTGGGCATTCCACCACAGACAGACATATGATATAAGCAAGTAAAATGAATTTACATATTAGAAAAGGAGTGGAAGTATGAATTTATTTAATCCCATCCGATTTATATAATATCATTTATATATATTTGTATATTCAGCTTTACTAATCGACGCATCTCTCTCTCTCGCACTCGCGCACACACACACACACACACACACACACACACACACACACACACACACACACACACACACACACACACACACGATAACTTACCAATGGCAAGATGTAATCTGTGGCCAAAACATTGGAGCCTCGTCCATTCATTAAGCCGCGCAGCAAGCACCATATTCGACGCGTTGTCCGTCGTGATGCAGACGTGATTCTCCTCGTGGAGATCCCAGCTGACAAGCCCTTCTCTCAGGCCGGCTGCAATATTTTCCCCTGTGTGATCGTCTGGGAAGTAGGTAGTTTGTAGGCAGCGAGCTCGGAGGTTGAAATCTTCATCAATAAAATGGACTGTAAGACTCTGGTACGGCTCAGCTGTGCGGCTTGACCACATATCAGTAGTGCTAGCAAAAAACTCCACCGTTTTAAGTTCCGCGGCGACTTTCTCTTTGCACTTTTTGTACAGCTCCGGTATGGCAGTCTGACTGAAGTATGTGCGGGAGGGTATACTGTAACGTTTATCAAGCGTATGTATTAATGCCATGAACCCAGGCTTGGTCACCGTGCTGAGAGGCATCATATCTTTGGCTATGAACTCGGTTATTGTCCGAGTGATTTCTCCGTGCCGTTTTGAATTACGTTCATACGGAGTGACACTTTCGAACATTTCTGTCAGTGATCCCTGTCTTGAGGTATTTGGCTTGTCTCGCGCACTGATGCTCGGCATTTTGGTCATACAACTGTCATGCATTGATTTGTGGTATTTTTTAAGTGCTGAAACAGGTTTGTAGTGTTACCCCGTGAAGTAGCAATCGGAGCACGGCATGCTCTGCACAACACCTGATGCTGCTCAGCATCTTCTTTTTTAAAACCAAAATAGTTCCACACCACCGACGTGCTGTTCCTCTTCGATATTAAAGTATCAGCTGTGTCAGTTTCTGACTGTTCCGTCGAGCAAGAGGCCATTGCGCTGGACAGCATGAAAAGTCGCGTCACGTGACCACCTCAAATCGCGCACGTTGCGATTAGAAAATCGCGTTCAGTCAAATCGCGATATTATCGCGAATGCAATTAATCGTTCAGCCCTAGTAACTATGGATCTGGAGGTCAGGGTCTGTCACGCTCATCTCTCTCAATTCAATTTAAGGCCTTTATTGGCATGATAAACGTATGTTAACATTGCCAAAGCAAGCTCTTTTCAAGTCAAATATATCAAATCAAATTTTATTTGCCACATGCGCCGAATACAACGGGTGTAGACTTTACAGTGAAATGCTTACTTACAAGCCCTTAACCAACAATGCAGTTAAGAAAAAAAAATTAAATAAAAAAATTAAAGAGCAGCAGTAAAATAACAGTAGGGAGGCTATATATAGGGGGTACCGGTACAGAGTCAATGTACAGGGGCACCGGTTAGTTGAGGTAATATGTTAAAGTGGCTATGCAGCAGCATAAAAGAGGGGGTGGGGTGGGGGGACAATGCAAATAGTCCGGGTAGCCATGATTAGCTGTTCAGGAGTCTTATCGCTTGCGGGTAGAAGCTGTTAAGAAGCCTTTTGGACCTAGACTTGGCGCTCTGGTACCGCTTGCCGTGCGGTAGCAGAGAGAACAGTCTATGACTAGGGTGGCTGGAGTCTTTGACAATTTTGAGGGCCTTCCTCTGACATGGCCTGGTATAGAGGTCCTGGATGGCAGGAAGCTTGGCCCCAGTGATGTACTGGGTCGTACGCACTACCCTCTGTGAGGGGAACGGCACCTCCGTACCTTCAGGCTCTGATCAGTCCCTACACCCAAACGAGGGCACTGCGTTCATCCACCTCTGGCCTGCTGGCTCCCCTACCTCTGCGGAAGCATAGTTCCCGCTCAGCCCAGTCAAAACTGTTCGCTGCTCTGGCACTCCAATGGTGGAACAAGCTCCCTCACGACGCCAGGACAGCGGAGTCACTCACCACCTTCCGGAGACATTTGAAACCCCACCTCTTTAAGGAATACCTGGGATAGGATAAAGTAATCCTTCTACCCCCACCCCCCCTTTACTCCAACCCCCCAAAACCTTGTAAAGTGGTTATCCCACTGGCTATAAGGTGAATGCACCTATTTGTAAGTCGCTCTGGATAAGAGCGTCTGCTAAATGACGTAATGTAAATGTAGTGCTTGCGGTCGGAGGCCGAGCAGTTGCCATACCAGGCGTTGATGCAACCAGTCAGGATGCTCTCGATGGTGCTGCTGTATAACTTTTTGAGGATCTGAGGACCCATGCCAAATATTTTCAGTCTCCTGAAGGGGAATAGGTTTTGTCGTGCCCTCTTCACGACTGTCTTGGTGTGTTTGGACCATGATAGTTTGTTGGTGATGTGGACACCAAGGAACTCTCAACCTGTTCCACTACAGCCCCGTCGATGAGAATGGGGGCGTGCTCAGTCCTCTTTTTTCCTGTAGTCCACAATCATCTCCTTTGTCTTGATCATGTTGAGGGAGAGGTTGTTGTCCTGGCACCACACAGCCAGGTCTCTGACCTCCCTATAGGCTGTGTCATCGTTGTCGGTGATCAGGCCTACCACTGTTGTGTCGTTGGCAAACTTAATGATGGTGTTGGAGTCATGCCTGGCCATGTAGTCATGGGTGAACAGGGAGTACAGGAGGGGACTGAGCACGCACCCCTGAGTGGCCCCCGTGTTGAGGATCAGCGTGGCAGATGTGTTGTTACCTACCCTTACCACCTGGGGGCGGCCCGTCAGGAAGTCCAGGATCCAGTTGCAGAGGGAGGTGTTTAGTCCTAGGGTCCTTAGTGCCCTCAAAGCTCATCACTAAGCTAAGGTGTTGAATGCTGAGCTGTAGTGAATGAATAGCATTCTCACATAGCCCTCTTTCTCCCTCTCTCTTGTTCTCCCTCTCTCTCGTTCTCCCTCTCTCTCTTTCTCTCTATTAATCCCTCTCAGTTGATATCTTAAAGCTTTGACAATCTCTCCATCTAATTATCTCTAAATCACCCGTTCTGGTGTGAACATGTGCCAATGTGTGTGACATCTGTTAACAGTGAGTGATTCGACACTTGATGACATGCCATGGTGTAACATTGAAATCTCCCCCCCCTCTCCCAGGTTCACTACCCAAGTGGGTTGTTAACAAGTCTTCCCAGTTTCTGGCTCCCAAAGTAAGTACATTCCAGTCTGCATATGCCTACACTGCCCAGCATTACACTCACAGTGTTCACACTCCCATAACCACATTATAATGCTGAAGCAAGGAGAGGGAGAGAGATGGGGAGCAGGCATGTGTTCATGCAATACCCTCTCACTCAGCAGAGTCTGATTGTCAGGACTCGGCACGCACGGGAGAAACATTAAACATAGGTTATGATCCCTCCTACACTTCCCTGGGCTAGAAACGTGTGTGTGTGTGTGCTGAAATAGGTCATGGGATCTCAAGGGAATGAGGAAAGATGAGGGAGAGCCCCTGATGCCTAGATCTCAAACAGAAAGACAACACACTAAAGCACAGCAGACCTCTCTCTCTCTCTCTCTCTCTCTCTCTCTCTCTCTCTCTCTCTCTCTCTCTCTCTCTCTCTCTCTCTCTCTCTCTCTCTCTCTCTCTCTCTCTCTCTCTCTCTCTCTCTCTCTCTCTCTCTCTCTCTCTCTCTCTCTCTCTCTCTCTCTCTCTCTCTCTCTCTTCAATTTAAGGGTGTTTTATTAGCATGGGAAACATATGTTAACATTGCCAAAGCAAGTGAAATAGATAATAAACAAAAGTGAAATAAACAATAAAAAATGAACAGTAAACATTACACTCACAAAAGTCTAAAAGAATAAAGACATTTAAAATGTAATATTATGTCTATTTACAGTGTTGTAATGATGTGCAAATAGTTAAAGTACAAAAGGGAAAATAAATAAATATAGGTTGTATTTACAATGGTGTTTGTATATGGAGCAGACAACTCTCTCTCATCAATAGGTTACTATATGGAGCAGACAACTCTCTCTCATCAATAGGTTACTATATGGAGCAGACAACTCTCTCTCATCAATAGGTTACTATATGGAGCAGACAACTCTCTCTCCATCAATAGGTTACTATATGGAGCAGACAGCTCTCTCTCCATCAATAGGTTACTATATGGAGCAGACAGCTCTCTCTCATCAATAGGTTACTATATGGAGCAGACAGCTCTCTCTCCATCAATAGGTTACTATATGGAGCAGACAGCTCTCTCTCCATCAATAGGTTACTATATGGAGCAGACAACTCTCTCTCTCCATCAATAGGTTACTATATGGAGCAGACAACTCTCTCTCTCCATCAATAGGTTACTATATGGAGCAGACAGCTCTCTCTCCATCAATAGGTTACTATATGGAGCAGACAGCTCTCTCTGTCCATCACTAGGTTACTATATGGAGCAGACAGCTCTCTCTGTCCATCACTAGGTTACTATATGGAGCAGACAGCTCTCTCTGTCCATCACTAGGTTACTATATGGAGCAGACAGCTCTCTCTGTCCATCACTAGGTTACTATATGGAGCAGACAGCTCTCTCTGTCCATCACTAGGTTACTATATGGAGTAGACAGCTCTCTCTTTAACCCTGGCTAAATGCAGATCTCTCTCTCTGTGTGTGTGTGTGTGTGTGTGTGTGTGTGCGTGCGTGCGTGTGCGTGTGCGTGTGTGTGCAGGCGATGAAGAAGATCAGTAAGGCGTGTCTGAAGTACGGCGAGTGGAAGCAGAGACACAACCCGGGATTTAAGCCCTGGCTCTACCCTGAGCAGACTACACTACCCACAATCCCTGTGTCTGAGCTTAGCATCCAGCACGCAGACAGCCTGGAGAACATTGACGAGAGTACACTCAGCGAGATGCAGACGCGAGAGGAGAGAGACAGCGACTAACACCACACACCCCTCAGTGAGATCGGAGAGGAGAGAGACAGCGACGCAAACACAACACATACTTTCTCTTTCGTCTCCAGTCAGTCTCTTTGTCCTGAATCACTGCCTATATCGCCCATTATAACATGATGTGTCTCTGGATCACATGGCTGTCTCCTGTAAAGCATCCTGAACACAACACACACACACACACACACACACACACACACACACACACACACACAGGTCCACTCTCTTTTCCTAAATACTACAGATGTATGAATGTATGTAGAGTTCAATCTTAAATACAGATTCCTACAAAGGTTTTCACATTTCATTTGTGATCCGAGTCTTTCTTAAACTTTGTGTGTGTGCTAAACGAGGTCTGACAAATGATTGACTTGATTAACAGATTGTTCTGGTCTGAATCCATCACACATACACACGGTTTAATGCCACACGGTTTAATGCCACACGGTTTAATGCTGCTACTGCTGTGTGGCCTAGTTTGGAACCGGGATCCCCAGTCTGGGTTGGCATGGCAACTCCCCGCTCAACTTAGCACCAGGGAGAGACCGGGAGGGTGGAGAGAGAGAGTAGGGAGGGTGGAGGTAGGGAGAGAGAGTGGGGAAGGTGGAGGGAGAGAGTGGAGAGAGTGGGGAGGGTGGAGGGAGAGACAGAGTGGGGAGGGTGGAGGGAGAGACAGAGTGGGGAGGGTGGAGGGAGAGACAGAGTGGGGAGGGTGGAGGGAGAGACAGAGTGGGGAGGGTGGAGGGAGAGAGTGGGGGAGTGGGGAGGGTGGAGGGAGAGAGGGGGGGAGTGGGGAGGGGAGGGTGGAGGGAGAGACAGAGTAGGGGAGGGTGGAGGGAGAGGGTGGAGGGAGAGACAGAGTGGGAGGGTGGAGGGAGAGAGTGGGATGGGAGGGTGGAGGGAGAGACAGAGTGGGGAGGGTGGAGGGAGAGAGTAGGGAGGGTGGAGGGAGAGAGAGTGGGGAGGGTGGAGGGAGAGAGTGGGGAGGGTGGAGGGAGAGACAGAGTAGGGAGGGTGGAGGGAGAGACAGAGTGGGAGGGTGGAGGGATGGGGAGGGAGAGAGACAGAGTGGGGAGGGTGGAGAGAGAGGGGAGGGTGGAGGGAGAGAGTGGGGAGGGTGGAGGGAGAGGGGGAGGGTGGAGGGAGAGAGTGGGGAGGGTGGAGGGAGAGAGTGGGGAGGGTGGAGGAATGGGAGGGTGGAGGGAGAGACAGAGTGGGGAGGGTGGAGGGAGAGACAGAGTGGGGAGGGTGGGAGGGGAGAGACAGAGAGTGGGGAGGGTGGAGGGAGAGAGTGGGGAGGGTGGAGGGAGGAGAGAGTGGGAGGGTGGAGGGAGAGAGTGGGAGAGTGGAGGGAGAGACAGGTGGGAGGGTGGAGGGAGAGATAGGGAGGGTGGAGGGAGAGAGAGTGGGGAGGGTGGAGGGAGAGAGTGGGGAGGGTGGAGGGAGAGAGTGGGGAGGGTGGAGGGAGAGACAGAGTAGGGAGGGTGGAGGGAGAGACAGAGTGGGGAGGGTGGAGAGGGAGAGAGAGAGTAGGGAGGGTGGAGGGAGAGAGTGGGGAGGGTGGAGGGAGAGAGTGGGGAGGGTGGAGGGAGAGACAGAGTGGGGAGGGTGGAGGGAGAGAGTAGGGAGGGTGGAGGGAGAGAGTGGGGAGGGTGGAGGGAGAGACAGAGTGGGGAGGGTGGAGGGAGAGACAGGGTGGAGGGAGAGTGGGGAGGGTGGAGGGAGAGGGAGAGTGGGGAGAGTGGGGAGGGTGGAGGGAGAGACTGAGAGTAGGGAGAGTGGGGAGGGTGGAGGGAGAGAGTAGGGAGGGTGGAGGGAGAGAGTGGGGAGGGTGGAGGGAGAGACTGAGGAAAATGAGGAGGGAGTGAGAACTCTGATGTAGTTGTGGATATGAATTGTTGGTGATTTTGCCCTTCCGTGCAGTGCTCCCTCTGTTTTTAGGCCCAATTTCTCAAACGCAGACATGGTTCAGTTGTTAAGTGTATTAGGGAAATCAGGAGGTTACAATTAATCACATTACCTCTAAAGTAATTCAGTTTTGTTATCATGGACCTTATGGTACAGGTGAGTCTGAAGGGGCATTATTCTTCATAGAGTACCACAGTGTGAGTCAATACCCATAAAACCTAGCGGTCAAACGGAAATGGTTCCAATCGTTTTTCCACCATTCATTTTTCCCATGGGGGATTTTAGAAACACTTCAAATAAGGGCTGTATTTCGTGTAGGCTTACCCTGGGGTGACGTTATGATAACCGTGTAAATCTCTCTCGGACAAGGTGACTTTTATCAATATATTCGCCTGTATTTACCCACAACAAATGAAATGCTAATTAGCTGCAAATGTGCCTATCATAAAAACTACAAATGCCATGATGATTTGGCAAAGGTAAGAATCTCTGGATTAACTATCTAATGTTAGCTAAATGTAGTAGTGAATAAATTGGCTAAATTTGATTAAATGTACCTGTTAGCAAAGGTACCAGCTAGAGATGACGTGCAGGAGCTTGCAGGGATTTGTAGTCTTGCATGATGTCTACTTTGATGCTAATTAGCATTTTCAAATCTGAGAGTAAATAGAGCCGACTATATTGATAAAAGTCACCTTGTCCGAGAGAGATTTACATGGTTATCAAAACGTCACGCCAGGGTAAGCCTACACGAAACACAGCTCTTATTTTAAGGGTTTCTAAAATCTCCAATGGGAAAATGATTGGAACCATTTTCCTGTTTGACCAGTAGGTTTTATGGGTATTATGACACCTCCACTGTGGGGCTCTAATCTGAAGTGTCACAAGGGCTAATGCCGCCTTCACGTGCTAGTTGGAACTATGAAACTCTGACATTTCTGAGCATGTGAACGCGGCATATGTCCCGCCTTACATAAGAGACAAGAGCACCCACACACACACCACAGGAGGCTGCTGAGGGGAGACCGGCTCATAATAATGTCCGGAACGGCGCGAATGGCATGAGCAAATGAAATGACTGGAGCGGAGTCAGTGGAATGGTATCAAATACATCAAACACATGGTTTCCAAGTGTTTGATATATTTGATTCCATTCCACTGGCTCCGCTCCAGTCATTACCACGAGCCCGTTCTCCCCAATTAAGGTGCCACCAACCTCCTGTGGAGGCGATCGATAGAACAGCGGAATTAAATTCAGGATGAGTCATCGGGCAACTGCGACCTGGAACCCCACATTCTTTATATAATTAACCCAAATTGTGAGACCACAGCCCCAGTGCCAATGCTTTCAAGCCTCCTACTGCTGGGCCAACCACACATGAAGAGAGAGGCAGAGGCTCTGTTATGATAAGAGTGAGTAAGGGAGGGTCTGTTATAGCTAGGCTTACTCGTTAGCTGGCCTGTAGAGAGATGTATAGCAGATATATGGTGTCTGCTCTGTCTCTATTCAGAATTCACAATTTTTTATATCCTCCTGCTCTGAATATAAGCTGGTAAGGTAGTTGTCTGATGATTCAGCCGCTGGTCCTAATTGAGAACTCTCCGGGTCACTGGGTCAGCCTCTGTCTCCCTGCCACCCCACATCGACCCCGCCACGGCTGCTAGACCAGCGATGAGTCACCGTCTTCCCCAGTCTTACCCTCTCCTCTCCTTCACCCCCTCTCCTCTCCTCCACCCCCTCTCCTCTCCTCCACCCCCCTACCTTCCCTCCTCTCCTCCTCTCCACCCCCTCTCCTCCCCTCCTCCACCCCCTCCTCCACCCTCTCCCCTCCTCTCCTCCACCCCTCCCCTCCTCTCCCCTCCCCTGTCCCCTCCTCTCCCCTCCTCCACCCCCCTCTCCTCTCCTCCACCCCTACCTTCCCCTCCTCTTCTCTCCTCCACCCCCTTCTCCTCTCCTCCACCCCCTCCCCTCCCCTCCCCTCACCCCCTCCCCTCCTCCACCTCCTCCCCTTCTCCACCCCTTCTCCTCTCCTCCACCCCCTCTCTTCCACTCCTCTCCCCTCCTCCACCCCCTCTCCTCTCCTCCACCCCCTACCTTCCCCTCCTCTTCTCTCCTCCACCCCTTCTCCTCTCCTCCACCCCTCTCCTCCACCCCCTCCCCTCCCCTCTCCCCCTCTCCCCTCCTCTCCTCCACCCCCTCCCCTCTCCACCCCCTTCTCCTCTCCTCCACCCCCCTCTCCTCTCCTCTCCTCTCCTCCACCCCCCTCCCCTCCCCCTCTCTCTCTCCCTCTCCCTCTCCTCTCCTCTCCTCTCCTCTCCTCTCCTCTCCTCTCCTCTCCTCTCCTCTCCTCCTCTCCTCCACCCCCCTCCCCCTCCTCTCCTCCACCCCTCCCCTCCTCTCCTCCACCCCTCCCCTCTCCTCTCCTCCACCCCCTCCCCTCTCCTCCACCCCTCCCCTCCTCCACCCCCTCTCCTCTCCTCCACCCCTTACCTTCACCACTATCTCTTCGCTACAGGCTATGCCTATATCTCCACACAGCTGCAAGCTAATGGAATAGAAGGTGACAGGTTTATAATGTATAGTCTCTATTCTGCATCACTGTGTCCTACTTAGAACATGTTTCACCTAGGACAACTAAGGTATTTTAGGATCTTTATTGTGTAGCTTAATCATCTCAAGTTGAATTTCTTTGTGTGAAAAAATGAAAATAGGCCTATGCCACTTTCAGGGCAATACAATCCCATAAAACATAATAGCCTTGGCCCTAATGGATTGAATTTCTGTGATCTATAGGCTAGCTTTTTCAAACAGAAATTTGCATCCTGTTGCACTAACTCCAAACTGTAAAGTCCATGGAGATAAGAGCACCTCCTCCCAGCTGCCCACTGCACTGAGGCTAGGAAACACTATCACCACCGATAAATATACAATAATCGAGAATTTCAACAAGCATTTTGCTACGGCTGGCCATGCTTTCCACCTGGCTACCACTACCCCGGCCACCAGCTCTGCACCCTCCGCTGCAACTTGCCCATGCCCCCCCCCGCTTCTCCTTCACACAAATTCAGACAGCTGATGTTCTGAAAGAGCTGAAAAATCTGGACCCCTACAAATCAGCTGGGCTAGACAATCTGGACCCTTTCTTTCTAAAATTAGCCGCCAAAATTGTCGCAACCCCTATTTCTAGCCTGTTCAAACTCTCTTTCTCTCTTTCATAACATCTGAAATCCCCAGAGATCCCCATACACCACTCCTTCCATAGCCTCCAACTGCTCTTAAACACTAGTAAAACTAAATGCATGCTCTTCAACCGAACGCTGCTTGCACCCGCCCACCAGACTAGAATCACTACTCTCGGCGGGTCTGACCTAGAGTGATCAGTCCCTACACCCAAACGAGGGCACTGCGTTCATCCACCTCTGGCCTGCTGGCTCCCCTACCTCTGCGGAAGCATAGTTCCCGCTCAGCCCAGTCAAAACTGTTCGTTGCTCTGGCACCCCAATGGTGGAACAATCTCCCTCACGACGCCAGGACAGCGGAGTCACTCACCACCTTCCGGAGACATTTGAAACCCCACCTCTTTAAGGAATACCTGGGATAGGATAAAGTAATCCTTCTACCCCCCCCTTTACTCCAACCCCCCCCCAAAAAAAATCCTTGTCAAGTGGTTATCCCACTGGCTATAAGGTGAATGCACCTATTTGTAAGTCGCTCTGGATAAGAGCGTCTGCTAAATGACGTAAATGTAAATGTAAATGTAAATGTAGAGTATGTGGACAACTACAAATACCTAGGTGTCTATTGTTAGAAATTGCGTAATTCAAATCTGGTATTGGAATAAGAATCAAGAGATCTTCAATCCAAGCTTAATTTATTATATGCAAAATGTATGTATGATAAGTATGAAGGTTTGTATATACGGGTCCGCTGAAATACCACGCAGGGCACTCAGAGAACTAAACCATTGTTTACAGGTTCTTTCTCAAATACTCTGACAGAGAGTTCCCACCTCTGTGATTCATGTAAGGAACGTTAGGGGTAGGACAGATAAGACTTGTATTTCTCACAGATACGAACACTCTCTCTTTGTTGTCTGTGAAACCGTCCTTGAACGTAGGTACATAGAGTACAGATTGGGTGCTGACTCTACAGGTTATTATGATAGCAACTTATGCCTGGGAACGGTGGAGCGCCAAGGGGTGGAGCGCCAAGGGGTTGGGACTAACCCGTGCGCCAACGGATTGGCTGAGTAAAGTCTAAACCACACTCAGTCCTTTACTCTGATTGGCCAACAGAAGAGGTGGGAACTCTCTGTCAGAGTATTTGAGAAAGAACCTGTAAACAATGGTTTAGTTCTCTGAGTGCCCTGCGTGGTATTTCAGCGGACCCGTATATACAAACCTTCATACTTATCATACATACATTTTGCATATAATAAATTAAGCTTGGATTGAAGATCTCTTGATTCTTATTCCAATACCAGATTTGAATTACGCAATTTCTAACACTGGTTAGACTGTAAACTCTCCTTCCAGACTCACATTAAGCATCTCCAATCAAAAGTTAGATCTAGAATCGGCTTCCTATTTCGCAACAAAGCCTCCTTCACTTATGCTGCCAAACATGCCCTCGTAAAACTGACTATCCTACCGATCCTTGACTTCGGCGATGTCATTTACAAAATAGCCTCCAACACTCTACTCAGCAAATTGGATGTAGTCTATCACAGTGCCATCCGTTTTGTCACCAAAGCCCCATATACTACCGACCATTGTGACCTGTACGCTCTTGTTGGCTGGCCCTCGTGCGCTCTTGTTGGCTGGTCCTCACTACATATTCGTCGTCAAACCCACTGGCTCCAGGTCATCTATAAATCACTGCTAGGCAAATCATTGTTTTACCTTAGCTCACTGGTCACCATAGCAACTCCCACCCGTAGTCTGCGCTCCAGCAGGTATATCTCATTGGTCATCCCCAAAGCCAACACCTCCTTTGGCCGCCATTCCTTCCAGTTCTCTGCTGCCAATGACTGGAACGAACTGCAAAAATCTCTGAAGCTGGAGACTCTTATCTCCCTCACTAACTTTAATCGTCAGTTGTCAGAGCAGTTTACCGATCACTGCACCTGTACACAGCCATTCTGAAATTAGCCCACCCAACTACCTCATCCCCATATTGTTATTTATTGTGCTAATTTGCACCCCAGTATCTCTATTTGCACATCATCTTTTGCACATCTATCATTCCAGTGTTAATACGAAATTGTAATTATTTTGCACTATGGCCTATTTATTGCCTAACCTCCATAACTTGCTACATTTGCACACACTGTATATATTTTCTGTTTGTATTTTTGACTTTATGTTTTGTTTACCCCATATGTAACTCTGTGTTGTTGTTTTTATCGCACTGCTTTGCTTTATCTTGGCCAGGTCGCAGTTGTAAAAGAGAACTTGTTCTCAACTGGCTTACCTGGTTAAATAAAGGTGAAATACAAATTATTATTTTTTAAACTCGACTAGCCCGAGAAGTTGCCTGCAGATGAGGAAATCCACATGTATTCACAGAAATAACCTAGGCCTATATCTATTGGTCTTTGGGAAAGTTGTCAGTGAAGAAGCTCTCATCCCATGAACAGTTATCCTCCCCACCTCAACACTACAGCAGTCACTTGTCACCCTCCTGAGGTTGAAAACGAAACTACACACCATCCCAGAAATATGGATGTGGATACAATGTCCACTGTTATTCTTCTACAATGTTTCCACGCAGAATGGAACAATCATTTGTCATAATGTCTACTGTTGCAAAGCACCTGACCGAATTTTCCATAACAATGTTGCTACTTTCTAGAGATAGACGAATGTATCAACATGTCCAGCATTATCATGTCAAGAAATAAGTTGTTAGCCTGGGCTTCATCTCCAAAATATAACATTTGTGTGGAACTGGTTCCATGACTAGGCTTACTAGAAGACGTGTTTGTCTGTGTGTTCTCTCGCACATACAGTTCAACGGATGAAAACTGGACTGGCTAAAAAGAGGACTGGACTCCTTCTGAAATGGAATCAATCACGTGACCGCTGCGGAAGTTTTCGGTTTGCTGCTGGTGCTTTTGAGGCGTGAGAAAACGTTATTGGCGAACTCGCCCTGAAGTATCGCAAAACCTCAACTCCAGTCACCAGGGAAACACAGAGAAGGTAATGAATGTTTTTAAAAAAAAAATATTTTTCTGGAGAGTTTATGGTAGAAAAAGATAACTTAAAAAACTTCAGAGGAAAGAAAGGACCAAAACAGATTTTGTAATGAGGCGAAACTGTAAAGAATTCCGATGCGCTTTCAAGTATAGTTTCAAAGGCATAATAGCCTAGATTCAGATGCGAATGTCAACAACAATCTAGATACGTCTTTAGATCAACCTGTAGGATTGTAAATGGGCAGTTGCTGTTAGTTAATGTAATAAAATGACTCCCCGCAGCGTTTAATCGTTGATCAAATATAAACGCCTAAAACCGTTTTCCTTCGTTTGTGGTAAATTGAGGCTATAGCTTAAAGGACGAAGAAGCGAGGACCCCCAGGCTCCGTTATTGTGGAATGCTGATGCGGTTGTTTATCCCAGAGGGCTTCTGTTTCCTCTTTTCTTATCGGATCTCAGGGCTCACGTCTGCTCATTTTATTGGAGAACAAATCAAATCAATGATTTACAACAATTTAAATCAATGATTTACAATAATAACAAGTTATTTCTGTGCGTGTGTCTGATGTGCGTGAAAGGGAAGTTATGTTAATGTTATAGACACTGATTTAATGTGGACCTACACTACCGGTCAAAAGTTTTAGAACACCTACTCATTCAAACGTTTTTCTTTATATATTTTTTACATTGTAGAATAATAGGTGAAGACATCAGAACTATGAAATAACACATATGGAATCATGTAGTAACCAAAAAAGTGTTAAACAAATCAACAGATATTTTATATTTGAGATACTTCAAATAGCCACCCTTTGCCTTGATGATAGCTCTTGGCATTCTCTCAACCAGCTTCAACTGGAATGCTTTTCCAACAGTCTTGAAGGGGGATTGTGGACGCCAGGTCATCTGAAGCAGCACTCCATCACTCTCCTTTTGGTAAAATAGCCCTTACACAGCCAGGAGGTGTGTTGGGTCATTGTCCTGTTGAAAAACAAATGATAGTCCCACCAAGCCCAAACCAGATGGGATGGCGTATTGCTGCAGAATGCTGTGGTAGCCATGCTGGTTAAGTGTGCCTTGAATTGTAAATAAATCACAGACAGTGTCAACAGCAAAGCGCCCCCACACCATAACACCTCCTCCTCCATGCTTTACGGTGGGAAATACACATGTGGAGGTCATCCGTTCACCCACACCACGTCTCACAAAGACAGAGTGGTTGGAACCAAAAATCTCAAATTTAGACTCTAGACCAAAGGACACATTTCCACCAGTCTAATTGCTCGTGTTTCTTGGCCCAAGCAAGTCTCTTCTTATTATTGGTGTCCTTTAGTAGTGGTTTCTTTGCAGCAATTCGACCATGAAGGCCTGATTCACACAGTCTCCTCTGAACAGTTGATGTTGAGATGTGTCTGTTACTTGAACTCTGTGAAGCATTTATTTGGGCTGCAATTTCTGAGGCTGGTAACTCTAATGAACTTATCCTCTGCTGCAGAAGTAACTCTGGGTCTTCCAATCCTGTGGCGGTCCTCATGAGAGCCAGTTTCATCATAGCGCTTGATGGTTGTTGCGACTGCACTTGAAGAAACTTTCAAAGTTCTTGAAATGTTCCCTATTGACTGACCTTCACGTCTTAAAGTAATGATGAACTGTCATTTCTCTTTGCTTATTTGAGCTGTTCTTGCCATAATATGGACTTGGTCTTTTACCAAATAGCCCTATCTTCGGTATACCCCCCCCTACCTTGTCACAACACAACTGATTGGGTCAAATGCATTAAGAAGGAAAGAAATTCCACAAATTAACTTTTAAGAAGGCACACCTGTTAATTGAAATGCATTCCAGGTGACTACCTCATGAAGCTGGTTGAGAGAATGCCAAGCGTGTGCAAAGCTGTCATCAAGGCAAAAGGTGGCTATTTGAATAATCTTTTTTGGTTGCTACATGATTCCATATGTGTTATTTCATAGTTTTGATGTCTTCACTATTATTCTACAATGTAGAAAATAGCAAAAAATAAAGAAAAACCCTTGAATGAGTGTTAGGTGTTCTAAAACTTTTGACCGGTAGTGTATTTCAGTGTTCCACAGTTGTCCAGACTGTGCACGTGCAGATTTGACAGGTGCTTGGCAGAGCCATATATTTAGAGAGTTAGGACATGAAGGTTTCTGCATTATGATGCATTTACATGATACTTCCAACATTATATGGCAGCCATGTTAGCTCATCATTAACATTACATGGGGAATATTTCAACGATGCTATGTAACTGAATTTCTAGAATTAGAACAATATTCAAAATTCTAAAAGTTGGCATAACTCTCTCTAATAATAATTTTATGTTTTACATATTTGTTTTATGTGGGCATCGAAGGACAGAGAAGGATCAAACTTGACTCCTAGGTTGGAGATGACAGGACAGGTGGATGACCTGGCCACAGGTGATTCTCCTCTCTCTAGATGTTGGGCAGTTTATTAGGGCAGAAATGGTGTCCGGTTTGGTGTTAATGGAAACCTGGCTATCGTCAGCGTAGCAGTGGAAGTTGATGTTATAATCTCTGAGGGTTTGGCCAAGAGGGAGCGTGTAAATTAAAAAGATAGGCCCCAGCACTGACCCCTGTGGGACGCCACATGTGACTGTAGACTCCTCCGATCTGGACTCTCCAATAGTGATGTATTGCCTCCTATTGGAGATGTAGGAGGAGAACCAGTTCAGAGCTGTTCCAGAGACAGCAGTGTGCTCTCTGAGACGCTGCAGGAGGATGTTGTGGTCTACGGTGTCTAAAGCAGAACTAAGATCTAAGAGGAAGATGCTAGGAGATCCTGAATCAGTATGTCTTTGGTCATTTTAACCAGAGCTGTTTCCGTGCTGTACAAGGGCCGAAAGCCATACTGGAAAACCTTGTACAACTGATTAGATGACAGATGCGATTGAAGCTGGTTTGCACTTTCTCCAAAACTTTTGATAGGAAGGGGAGGTTGGAGATGGGCCTGTAGTTGTATAGGATGTCCTGGTCAAGGTTGGGTTTCTTCAGTAAGGGGGGGACTGCAGCTGTTTTGAAGATCGATACTACCTCTCCAGTTAGCAGGGACTTGTTGATCATGGTGGTGAAAAACATAAGCAGGCTAGATGAGCAGATTTTGAGTAGGGATAGGGTCAAGGGAGCAAGTAGCGGCCATCCTTTTAGAAATGATTGACTGCACAGCGGAGGATGTGACTTCTGTAAAGTTGCTGAGGGAAGGGGCAGTCTGGGTTCAGGGCTCAGGAGGTGGTGTGCAGGCCATGTTGTTTGTCCTTATGGTGTCGATCCTTCTCTTGAAAAAATCAGAGAAGTGATTGCACTGCTCAGATGAGGCTGCAGGACAGCATGAGTTTGCAGGGTTGAAAAGGCAGTTGATGGTGGAGAACAAGGTTCTGGGGTTACCTCTGTTATTGTCAATCGTGGCAGAGTAGAAGGCTGATTGTGCTGCTTTTAAGGCAGCAGAGTAGTTTGCCTGCTGGTCTTTATAGGCCAGTAGGTTAACAGTGAGGCCATCCTTCCTCCAATGTCTCTCAAGCTTACGGCTATCAGTCTTCATTCTGCTCAGATCATCAGTGAACCAAGGAGACAAGCGCTCAAATGTTACTTTACGTGTTTTTTCAGGGGCAAGGATGTTCAGGGTATTACTCAGAGTGTTGTTATACATATTGACCATGTCATTGAGGGCCAGCTCACTGCAGTCAGACTCAAAGGAGGGCTGGATGTGTTGCTGAAAGAGGGATGGGTTAAGTTTCCTCGGGTTGCGGAATTTAATGTCCCTCTTTGGGTGGTGGAGAAGAGTTGGAGCAGTCAGAGACAGTGTCACAGCCGCCTAGCTTGATGACATCAAAGTCAGTGGCAGGGACATCGCCAGTGATAATGAGGTCCAAGCTGCTTCAGTAGGATGGTAAAAGTCACCCTCTCTGGGCCATGTTTCATTGAGGCAGATCATGTCAAACTCATACAGAAGAGGAGATTTGTTCGTTTTACATTTCTAGTCATTTAGCAGACGCTCTTATCCAGAGCGACTTACTAACTGTAAGTCGTGAGTGCATACATTTTCATACTGGCCCCCCGTGGGAATCGAACCCACAACACTGGCGTTGCAAGCACCATGCTCTACCAACTGAGCTACACGGGACTACATGTTACTGCCATTTGTTAATCTTTGGTCCAGCCTTCGGTCCAGGAGAGGAGATGACACAGAGAGGAAGATCTAGGCTGGTATTCGAATCCAAACAATTAGCTAGTTGATTGGAGAAGTAGTCTAATGTCTTGTCTAGTTGAAGATTTTTGGTTTAACTAGGTTTTTGTATTCAGTACTTGATTAGCTTTAAAAAAAAAAACTTAAAGTTGATGATAATAATAATAATAATGCACATAGAAAAACACTTAAAACAAATAATTGTAGATCAATTCACAGGAGTAATCTACCAAGGCTGCCACGGCAACCATGGAACCAAAATGGTTTTATGACTCTGGTGCTTGGTAAGGTGTGTGTGTGTGTGGTGTTCTCTGTCAGCGATAGGCTATCGGCACCAGTGGAAACACAGTGTTAGTTTTTAAAATGCTGTTTCCTTTTCAGTATGCTGCATGTGTTTTAGGGTGTGTATCTTACTCCGTTTTTCCCCTAGGATTTTTTTCAGCAGGAGGGGATAAGGGGGTGCATTGCTACTAGCGCTAGCGCATTGACTTGCTAGTTGTTAGCCATGCTAGCTGATGGCCATGCTAGTTGGCATGCTAGCTGATGGCCATGTTAGTTGTTAGTCATGCTAGCTGATGACCATGCTAGTTGTTAGCCATGCTAGCTGATGGCCATGTAGTTGGCATGCTAGCTGATGGCCATGCTAGTTGTTAGCCATGCTAGCTGATGGCCATGTAGTTGGCATGCTAGCTGATGGCCATGTTAGTTGTTAGTCATGCTAGCTGATGACCATGCTAGTTGTTAGCCATGCTAGCTGATGGCCATGTAGTTGGCATGCTAGCTGATGGCCATGCTAGTTGTTAGCCATGCTAGCTGATGGCCATGCTAGTTGGCATGCTAGCTGTGGGCAACCGCTGCTAAATGCATGTAAGGGAAACACTGCTACTTAACTTTGGGGCCAGATCATTTAATGTTCATTTCTCTACCATAAGCCGCATCTGTCATTTTAGCTCTTGTCTGTGTGTGTGTGTGTAGTTTGATCTCAGTGGCTTTTTGAGGCATTTTGTGTGTGAGTGAGAGAGATGGGGAGAAAGACTGTGTGATCTAAAATTGGACCTGTGGAAGTGTAGAGCCTACCGTGACTCATGTTGCCCCCACCCTCTCTCAACGGTCTGATTAAGAGAAAATAAAGAGATTGGCCCGTCTGTGACACACTCATCACTCAAGTATGCACAGAAGACCTGCTGCAACCCTGAGTTAGGGTAGGTTTAGCCTGGGTTTAGTGATAGTCCGGGATAGGGTTAGCCTGGGTTTAGTGATAGTCCGGGATAGGGTTAGCCTGGGTTTAGTGATAGTCCGGGATAGGGTTAGCCTGGGTTTAGTGATAGTCCGGGGATAGGGTTAGCCTGGGTTTAGTGATAGTCCGGGGATAGGGTTAGCCTGGGTTTAGTGATAGTCCGGGATAGGGTTAGCCTGGGTTTAGTGATAGTCAGGGATAGGGTTAGCCTGGGTTTAGTGATAGTCCGGGATAGGGTTAGCCTGGGTTTAGTGATAGTCCGGGATAGGGTTAGCCTGGGTTTAGTGATAGTCCGGGATAGGGTTAGCCTGGGTTTAGCGATAGTCCGGGATAGGGTTAGCCTGGGTTTAGCGATAGTCCGGGATAGGGTTAGCCTGGGTTTAGCGATAGTCCGGGGATAGGGTTAGCCTGGGTTTAGCGATAGTCCGGGGATAGGGTTAGCCTGGGTTTAGCGATAGTCCGGGATAGGGTTAGCCTGGGTTTAGCGATAGTCCGGGATAGGGTTAGCCTGGGTTTAGCGATAGTCCGGGATAGGGTTAGCCTGGGTTTAGCGATAGTCCGGGATAGGGTTAGCCTGGGTTTAGTGATAGTCCGGGATAGGGTTAGCCTGGGTTTAGCTGTCACAATGGGAGTCTGTAACAGCTGAGGTTATGACAGAAACATCTCCCTGTGAAATGTTGCACCCCAGAGTAGCAGCACAGTATAGAGAGGCTAATATCTAGTGCCCCAGTCTCCATCCCAACACTGTCACCCTCCTCTCTGCAGCCCAGCACCGCTCCATGGGTGGGGTGAGGGACAGGGCTGACCCCCTAGGGTGGGGTATTATTCAGTTCCATATGGGACCCTTTTACTAGAAGCACTGTGTCAGAGGAATTCAATGTGTGTGAGTTATTGAGCATGCTTGAAGCCGGGGTACCAGGGTGGGTGAGAGTCATTCTGTTAGTGTGTGTGTATGTGATGGGAAGAGTGGTCCAGGTCATGCATCACACAAAGCAGCCTCATTTGTCACTCCTGATGAGGATTTGAAACTCTGTGTCTCAGATAGAGAGATAGAAAACCAAGTCCTTCTGACCTTAACCCTCAGTGATTTCTACTGACACCACAGACCTACTATTCTCCCTACCACACACCCCTCCCCCCTCACCATAAGCCACCTCTGTCATTTTAGCTCTTGTCTGTGTGTGTGTGTGTGTGTAGTTTGATCTCAGTGTCTCTTTGAGGCCGTTGCTTGAGTCAGCATGTTTACCCCTCTGTCTGTCTGTGAGGGCCGGAGACGAGTGACTGGAGGTGTGTGTGTGTGTGTGAGAGGCAGCAGTGTGAATTAGGCGTTTCTTCTGTTTAGTCTGTGCTAACCGGGCAGCCTGTGGTGTGACGCAGAGGTGTTACAATGCAGAGAGAGAAAGAGAGACAGAAAGAGAGAGAAGGTACAGTTGAAGTCAGAAGTTTACATACACTTAGGTTGGAGTCATTAAAACTCGTTTTTCAACCACTTCACAGATTTCTTGTTAACAAACTATAGTTTTGGCAAGTCGGTTAGGACATCTACTTTGTGCATGACACAAGTAATTTTTCCAACAATTGTTTACAGACAGATTATTTCACTTATAATTCACTGTATCACATTTCCAGTGGGTCAGAAGTTTACATACACTAAGTTGACTGTGCCTTTTTAAACAGCTTGAAACATTCCAGAAAATGAGGTCATGGCTTTAGAAGCTTCTGATAGGCTAATTGACATCATTTGAGTCAATTGGAGGTGTACCTGTGGATGTATTTCAAGGCCTACCTTCAAACTCAATGCCTCTTTGCATGACATCATGGGAAAATCAAACGAAATCAGCCAAGACCTCAGAAAAAACATTGTAGACCTCCACAAGTCTGGTTCATGCTTGGGAGCAATTTCCAAATGCCTGAAGGTACCACGTTCATCTGTACAAACAATAGTACGCAAGTATAAACACCATGGGACCACGCAGCCGTCATACCACTCAGGATGGAGACGCGTTCTGTCTCCTAGAGATGAACGTACTTTGGTGCGAATCAATCCCAGAACAACAGCAAAGGACCTTGTGAAGATGCTGGAGGAAACAGGTACAAAAGTATCTATATCCACAGTAAAACGAGTCCTATACTGACATAACCTAAAAAAGCCAGACTACGGTTTGCAACTGCACATGGGGACAAAGTTCGTACTTTTTGGAGAAATGTCCTCTGGTCTGATGAAACAAAATAGAACTGTTTGGCCATAATGACCATCGCTATGTTTGGAGGAAAAATGGGGTCCTTGCAAGCCGAAGAACACCATCCCAACCGTGAAGCACAGGGATGGCAGCATCATGCTGTGCGGGTGCTTTGCTGCAGGAGGGACTGGTGCACTTCACAAAATAGATTGCATCATGAGGAAGGAAAATTATATGGATATATTGAAGCAACATCTCAAGACATCAGTCAGGAAGTTAAAGCTTGGTCGCAAATGGGTCTTCCAAATGGACAATGAACCCAAGCATACTTCCAAAGTTGTAGCAAAATGGCTTAAGGGCAACAAAGTCAAGGTATTGGAGTGGCCATCACAAAGCCCTGACCTCAATCCTATAGAAGATTTGTGGGCAGAACTGAAAAAGCATGTGCGAGCAAGGAGGCCTACAAACCTGACTCCGTTACACCAGCTCTGTCAGTAGGAATGGGCCAAAATTCACCCAACATATTGTGGGAAGCTTGTGGAAGGCTACTCGAAACGTTTGACCCAAGTTAAACAATTTAAAGTCAATGCTACCAAATACTAATTGAGTGTATGTAAACTTCTTACCCACTGGGAATGTGATGAATGAAATAAAAGCTGAAATAAATCATTAATCGACTATTATTCTGACATTTCACGTTCTTAAAATAAAGTGGTGATCCTAACTGACCTAAGACAGGGAATTTTTACTAGGATTAAATGTCAGGACTTGTGAAAAACTGAGTTTACATACACCTTAGCCAAATACATTTAAACTTCTGACTTCAACTGTAGTTGAGGCTAAGGCAGGAAGACAGTAGCTCATTGAGGCCATGGAAATGTCACCTTGTGATGCCAGAGCCCTTTCTGAGAGGGTAGTTTATAAAGAACTTAGAACTGATGAACGGCGTTTAACTCTGGCATTTTGTGTGTCGTTGAAACGGGATGTGAAGCTTGACACCCACGCCACACACTCTTACTTCCCTTAGAGAATTCAAAGATGTGTCAGGTATGTCTCTTTTAATGGATGTCTTGAATCAGAACTCAGTTCTGTCCTCTCCATACGATTCACCCTGGCCTCTCTGTGTGTTTTGTTTGCTGTTATTGACCTGTCCGGGTAACAGAATGCCCCATTGTAACTGCAGTATAGAGACACTGTTGGAACCAGCCTGGAGAGAGAGATGGTTTAACAACCACAGATTCAGTAGAGACCTGAACTGGGTACCGCTATGGAATACACACAACACAGGATTATCAAAAAGGTTCAAATAAGCTGTAAGAGCCAACGGGCTTAGAGCGGCAATCAAAAGGTTTAGAGATTCAGTGTCTTCAGTACAAAAGGCAGGTAGTAGTTTCAGTAACATGCAATATGAAATTCTCAAGTAGTGTAACTCAGGCAAATATGAAGTCTAAGCACAGCAAACTTCACAACACATCTAGTAAGTATAAATATCAAAAGGATCATAAAGACTTAGTGCTTAATGCAATAAATAATCGAGTCCTCGTACAATCAACACATACCTTTGCTGGCTGTCTCCAAGTCCACACAACTATCAAACAAGTTGTACTCAGGATACTTGCAATTAACACAACACAGAGACTGAATATAAGTTTGCAGTTACAGTAGGTCTGGTGTAGGACTTGGAGACAGCAGCAGTTCTGTCTTTTCTCTTCCTCCTAGCTCTCAGAAATGCAGCCATTTTAAGAGAACAGATATGCCCTCCCAGGCCCACCCATGGCTGTGCCCCTGCCCAGTCATGTGAAATCTATAGATTAGGGCCTAATGAATTTATTTCAATTGACTGATTTCCTTCTATGAACTGTAACACAGTAAAATATTTGAAATTGCTGCATTTTATATTTTTGTTCAGTATATATGGACAGCCAACGGAAATGTCCCTCTTTATTGTTTACAGACTCAACAGAGCCATTCAGCTGTTTGACTTGGCACCAATCTTCTCAGCACTTTGGTGCAGAAACAGCCCAGAACAGCCCTTAGTCAGCTGTGTGTGTGTGTGTGTGTGTGTGTGTGTGTGTGTGTGTGTGTGTGTGTGTGTGTGTGTGTGTGTGTGTGTGTGTGTGTGTGTGTGTGTGTGTGTGTGTGTGTGTGTGTGTGTGTGTGTGTGTGTGTGTGTGTGTGTGTGTGTGTGTGTGTGTGTGTGTGCGCGCACTCAAGTATGTACTGCATTAGTGAGACCTACTGACTCAGGGTTACAAACCCCCATTACCAAGAGAGAAGAGCTTTTAGTTGCAGATAGAAGTACATCTATATTTGGGGCTCCCGAGTGGCGCAGCGGTCTAAGGCACTGCATCTCAGTGCTTGAGGCGTCACTACAGACCCCCTGGTTCCATTTCAGGCTGTATCACAACCGGCCGTGATTAGTAGTCCCATAGGGCGGCGCACAATTGGCCCAGCAACGTCCGGGTTTGGCCGGTGTAGGCCGTCATTGTAAATAAGAATTTGTTCTTAACTGACTTGCCTAGTTAAATAAAGGTAAAAATCTATACACACGATTTCCTTTCTTTGTTATTTCTCAGACCTGGCTCTCAAGAGAAGACAGGCTATGTGCACACCGCCCACAAAATGAGGTGGAAACTGAGCTGCACTTCCTAACCTCCTGCCAAATGTATGACCATATTAGAGACACATCTTTCCCTCAGATTACACAGACCCACAAAGAATTAGAAAACAAATCCAATTTTGATACATATCTATTAGGTGAAATAACAGTGTGCAATCACAGCAGCAATATTTGTGACCTGTTGCCATAAGAAAAGGGAAACCAGTGAAGAACAAACACCATTGTAAATACAACCCATATTTATGTTGATTTATTTTCACTTTTGTACTTTATCTATTTGCACATCGTTACAACACTGTATATGGACATAATATGACTTTTGAAATGTCTCTATAACGGTTCATTTCTGATTTTGTATTTCACTTTTGTTTATTATCTATTTCACTTGCTTTGGCAATGTAAACATATGTTTCCCATGCTAATAAAGCCCTTTTAATTGAAATTGAGAGAGAGAGAGAGAGATAGAGAGCTTCGCGTTTCCCTCCGTGGTCTCTGGCCTGTCGGTTAGAGGAAGACAGGAAATGATTTGCAATTATTTTACAGACACTCATGTCCTACAACACACATTCGGGCGGGTGGGCGGGCGGGCGGGCGGGCGTGCGTGTGTGTGTGTTGACTCTCTTGTGATGGGTCATTGACACCACCTCTGTCCTTCAGTCTGATGGTCTGTTAGTCTGGTCTTTCTGGTTGCAGAATAAAATAGAGTTGACCTGACTGTTTTCTGTCCGGTAGTAATGGAGTCTTTCTTATGTTGATGTGTGACTAGGTGTGCGTGCGTGTCTGTGTGTGGTGTGTGTTATGTGTGTGGGGTGTGTGTTATGTGTGTGTGTGTGTGTGTGTGTGAGGTTTGCTCTCTTGTGTCACCCAGCTCTTACATCCTTGTACAAAGCGTCCTCTTGTTCGACATTTGAGTTACTGTAGAAGCTGTGAGAGGGTAAACGTACAGTGCTTGATATCCAAGTCTGATACACATTCACCTTGCAGCTTCTACAGTCCTTCAGCAAAGGAGAAGAATATTCACGTACTATACTACTGGGGTTCCACTTTAGTCCTTTTATTTCTTTATTTTATTGAACCTTCATATTATCAGGGAGTCATACTGAGACCAAGGTCTCTTTTACAGATGAGCCCTGAATTACATAAATTTAAAGAAAATACACACATCAAAACAGAAAGACAAAATGCAAGCAGAAAGAAAAACACTGACATAAAAAACAAACATTCATCAGTAAATAGGTCCTATTTAAAGGTACGTGTGTGTGTGTTTGTCAGAGGGGAGAGACGGAGAGCTATAAAAATCTTAGCTGGTGGGTGTTTTTAAAGAGCACACCACAGTTCTTAAACTCCATAGATGAAGATCTGCTGATCATTTAATGTGTTACTTTAAGACACGGTACTTTTAGTTAGGTCAAGAAGAGAGGAAGAGGCATCTTCTCTCATACTGTGAGGAGCGGGGGCTGATGGGTGTTTTGTGGTCCGTTTTAGAGATGGTGGTCTCTTATCTGTGGCGAGAGAAGATGAGAGAGAAAAAGAAAGCGAGACAGAGAGAGGGAAAGAGGGAGAAAGTTAATTTACCAACAGTAATGCTTTTGCCCTCATGTCAACGATCATTGACCAAGCGGTGGAACTTCTTGATTTTGAAACTCTGAAAGATACTAAGCTCACTCTAGCCTTATACTGTAACATCCTCTTCATGGGGTTACCTTGTGTGTGTGTGTGTGTGTGTGTGTGTGTGTTTCTGAACGTGATATACTGTAAGTGAATTGTATTGACTGGATGTACACTTTCAATTGATAAAGGTTGCATACCTAACCTGTCTTCCTGTTTCTTCCACAGGTTTGATCTGAATGCTGCCTGGACACACACAGGGACACATATCTACACACACACATACACACACACACATACACGTAGAGACACACACCCACTCAAACACACACTCTGTGGTGATGTCTGAGGTGGAGGGGTGTGTGTCGGTGTGGGAGTGGCTGTGTGTGTTGCGTCTGGACCAGTATTTCCCAGTGTTCCAGGACACAGGGTTTGGAACGTTGTTGGAATGCCAAGGGCTGACCCAGGAACAGCTGGAGACGATGGGAATCAAACTGCCTGGACACCGCAAACGCATCCTAGCCAGCCTGCAAAAAACACTCCACACACACACTCACCCTGACACACACACTCACACACACCCCGAGAGAGAGCACGATGCCCTACACACACACCTGGCTGCAGAGGGAGACCAGAGAGAGGAAGAGAGAGCAGTGTTCAGACCCAGCCCTGTTGGGAGAGAGAGACCAGTACCTACACAGAGACCAGTATCCAGAGGAGAGAGACCAGTACCTACACAGAGACCAGTATCCAGAGGAGAGAGACCAGTACCTACACAGAGACCAGTATCCAGAGGAGAGAGACCAGTCCCTAAGGAGAGATCAGTGTCCAGGGATGAAGAGAGACAGAGGCCAGTCCCTAAGGAGAGATCAGTGTCCAGGGATGAAGAGAGACAGAGGCCAGTCCCTAAGGAGAGGACTAAGTACATCTCTGTCCCTGTAGAGACATTGGACTGTGGCCAGACTTCCCCTCATCCTAACCCTGCCTCTTGCTCTACTGCCCCCCATTCTACTGCCCATGACCCCCCCTTACCCCCCATCCCCCCTCGCAGCACCCCAAACTGCCCCCCACTACGCTTCATCCCCACCTCCCCTAAACACTCCCCCACGGCACCCCAACCTAGACCTAAACATAACGACACACACTCCCCCACACACACCCCGACCCCTGCACCTTTCCCTAACCTCACCACCAATCCCCTCACTGCACCTTTCCCTAGCCTCACCACCAATCCCCTCACTGTTCCCTAGCCTCACCACCAATCCCCTCACTGTAACTCTCCCTAGCCTCACCACCAATCCCCTCACTGTAACTCTCCCTAGCCTCACCACCAATCCCCTCACTGTACCTTTCCCTAGCCTCACCACCAATCCCCTCACTGCACCTTTCCCTAGCCTCACCACCAATCCCCTCACTGTAACTCTCCCTAGCCTCACCA
>NC_059197.1:32064729-32099729 GCF_020615455.1 Coregonus clupeaformis | reverse complement strand
GAGTGTATTTCTGTTCTTCTGTGCCATCAGCAGTTAGAAGTTGCTACTGTTGCAGTTTTCTGTTAGTGACTTTGACCCAGCGATTTACTTATTATAAGGACTGATCCAGGAAGGGAAGTGGAAGTCACTGTGTGATGCTAATATATTTTTGACTATCTCTTCTCCCTCTGTAATTCCACAGTTGGGCAATGAGTCAATTATGTATTTCCCACAGACTTGCTGGGGTGGTTTCACAGTTGTGAATGAGTTGGCTGGAGTTAGGGCTGTTACGGTGACTGTATTACCGCCACACCGGCAGTCAAATTCCCCGTGCCTGTTTAGTCACGGTAATTAGGCTTCTCCAAGCTCTGATGCTGCTGATGGTCATTAGTAGTCTACCAAACTTGCTAACTGCCGGGTACTCAGCACTCTATTGTCCCTCTCATCACTCTGACATCAGTGGAAATGTCATCGACAGTCTAATCAATCACTTAATGAGAGCCCATTAGCTCATGTTGCACAACGTTTCTATAGGCTGTGCAATTGCATGAGAAAATAGAGTGATGGCCTCTATTAAAAAGAGGAGGATCCCATCAGCTTTCTGTAGGCTAGGCCTACTGTATTTATTTCTCAACTTTCCTAATATTAAGTATAGCCTACCTGGCTGGCATGAAAATGAACCACGGGAAAAGCGTCCTTCATTCGCTATTTAAGTGCATAGATGACATGTATTTTTTTCCGCTGCCCCTGTTTCGATACAGGTGCATGATAATGCATGATATTATTTAGTATTTGTAAAGACAAGATTAAGAATAGTCTGATGGGTGACACTATTAGCCTATCTCTTGTGAATGATGTATTATCACATGTGAATGATGTATTTTCACTTGATGCCCAGCTTAAGGCAAGAAACAGCTCATGCTTTCTTTTTCAAATCATAGTCGCACACCTCATGTAGCCTAGCCCATAGGCCTATGTGTTTTGATAAGGTTTGTATCACATCTAAAGTGGCCAAATCACTTCTTAAAATGAAGCACACTTTAAACTGGTGTAGAGCCTAACTGGCATACATACGCAGGACGTGAGTTTCAAGTTTTGCTAAGATAATTTTCACCAAAGGCATGGATTTTTTTAGGCGGCACAAAGGGGATGCAAGCTGGGAAATCCGAGGCATTATCAAGTGCTTGTCAAATTGTGAATGAGAGACTGATGAAGTGTGTACAGCCTGCAGAGCTTATGCCTTTCAAACAACTTTTTTCATCATTAGAGTCGCATCATGCAGCCTTAGAATGTATTAAAAATCAAAGCATATAGCCCAACATTTGTATCACAACTAGTTACATAAATAACTCTAAATTAAGCATATAGGAGTACCTGTTTCTTTGTTAACGGCTCAACACAGAATAGCCGTATGTGTGCCCTCCTTCAAATCTTTTGGAGAAAATAGCCTTTCTATTTTATTCAGCTTTGTTCAATTGTATTCTTCATACTATAAAATAATGACACGGAATTCTAAGCAAATCTTGTCTGCTAAATGAACTAGTGTAGCCCACAGCCATATGGCATAGCCAGATCAGGACCTAACATAAGGACAACTCAGAGTATGCTATTATTTTCTTCTGAAATGGACTACATTTCCGTCATATTATGTTTCTTTAGACCTGTCTAAAATAAATAATGGATTTATTGTGATGGTGCAGGCTATATTACATGGATTTATTAGACTGTAGATGTTCCAAAGGTCTGCATCAGTGGCTTGTAGGCTATGCGTGGAAGCCAGGAGATGCTAAATGTGTTTATGTTAATTACGGTCAATTACCGTGAGACTGGCAGTTATTTGCTTGACAATCACCAGCTGACAAAATGTCATGACTGCCACAGTCCTAGCTGGAGTTGTTTCAAAAAGTTATACATTTAAATTCATTCACTCACTCACTCACTCACTTACTCACTCTCTCTCTCATACACACACACACACACTGAATGGCACACCATCACATTATCACCCCTGTTAGCCAGTGGGTGGGATGCGTGCTATTAAAAACACACTGCCCGCACACAAGATGGACGTTTTCACTGGGGGAAACTTTAATTTGGGCGGTTGTCATAGTGGCTGTTGTCATGAGGATGAGGTCCCTTTGGGGCCAGAGAGACACAATAGCACCCCCTACTGAGACTGAGGCTTCCAGAGCTGTTTGGCAGAGACATTATCCAGAGAGACCTCTCTCGCCAGGGACAGAGCATGGCAGAGCAGAGCCTAGTGTGCAATACCAGGGCCCGTATCCACAAAACATCTCAGAGCAGGAGTGCTGATCCGGGATCTGTCCGTATAATCTTGTTAATTGTGTCCCTAAAAGCCCAAAACTGAACCTAGATCAGCTATCCTACTCTGAGATGCAGTCTACAGGTGTAGGCGAGGACGGAAGGGGTCATTGTTTATGAAGCTTAACGACGTCTTCTGAATGGATACAAAGAGGTTATATTTAGTTCCCCTTCCGGCGGGTAGTAGGAAGCAGGAAGAGTTCTTGTTCTGTCTCTGTGTGACTGAGGGGGGGGTGGGGGGGGTAGCAGGACAAGTTCTTGTTCTGTCTCTGTGTGACTGAGGGGGTGGGGGGTAGCAGGACGAGTTCTTGTTCTGTCTCTGTGTGACAGGGGGTGGGGGGGGTAGCAGGACGAGTTCTTGTTCTGTCTCTGTGTGACTGAGGGGGTGGGGGGGAGCAGGACGAGTTCTTGTTCTGTCTCTGTGTAACAGGGGGGGTAGCAGGACGAGTTCTTGTTCTGTCTCTGTGTAACGGGGGGGGTAGCAGGACGAGTTCTTGTTATGTCTCTGTGTAACGGGGGGTAGCAGGACGAGTTCTTGTTCTGTCTCTGTGTAACGGGGGTAGCAGGGACGAGTTCTTGTTCTGTCTCTGTGTAACGGGGGGGTAGCAGGACGAGTTCTTGTTATGTCTCTGTGTAACGGGGGTAGCAGGACGAGTTCTTGTTCTGTCTCTGTGTGACTGAGGGGGGGGGTAGCAGGAAGAGTTCTTGTTCTGTCTCTGTGTGACTGAGGGGGGTAGCAGGACGAGTTCTTGTTCTGTCTCTGTGTGACTGAGGGGGGGTAGCAGGACGAGTTCTTGTTCTGTCTCTGTGTGACTGAGGGGTGGGGGGGTAGCAGGACGAGTTCTTGTTATGTCTCTGTGTAACGGGGGTAGCAGGAAGAGTTCTTGTTCTGTCTCTGTGTGACTGGGGGGGGTAGCAGGACGAGTTCTTGTTCTGTCTCTGTGTGACTGAGGGGGTGGGGGGGTAGCAGGAAGAGTTCTTGTTATGTCTCTGTGTAACTGGGGGTAGCAGGACGAGTTCTTGTTCTGTCTCTGTGTGACTGGGGGGGGTAGGAGGAAGAGAAGAGAAAAGGGGAACAGGTCAGTTATTGCACAATACTATCCAGGCCTGTGTATGTGTAGCTATTGCTGAAATGATTTCACCTCACGGTCTTATATTAAGACTGGTGATACATTTGTAGACTGTTATTTATGTAATATTCTGCAATGTGGTGGTTTTATTTGTATGTGGTGTAGAGATGGATGGCGATAGACTTACCTGACGTCTCAAACTGAATTTTTCCACTGCTCTATCATTTGCTACCTACTTCAGTCTGAAACATTGAAGTTGTTTGTGGTGACGTCAAAATGAGGGGTGTTGTACAAAACCAAAGTCATCAGCGATTGGATCATCTCTAACCAATCAGAGTATCAAAGCCAATGACACATTTTCCAAACGCTGCTTTACCCATGTGTGTTCTGGCTCTGGCCCAACCCATCGGTTTCTGGGACCAATCAGGTGGTCTGGAATGCATTTACATTCTGGAAATTGTCGGGGAGGTACTCAGATCCAGACTCATTGCAGAGAAGAAACGTCCGTGGGCGTGGCGTAGCGGTGGGCCAGGCAAGGGAGTGAATCATTTTGGGGAGTGTGAGGGGTGTCACAAGGTCTGGCCTGCTATGGTAACCAGTTGCCCTTCCAAGCCTCAGTGAGATTCCAACCATAGCTCAGTCACAAACTGGAACACTGATCTTTAGTGTGTGTGTGTGTGTGTGTGTGTAATGTAGAGCTATACCATGTTTTTAAAGTGATAGCATGTCTCTCACTGGACTCCCAGAGGCAGGCTTGGACATGCTATGGTTGAGATGTAAGCCTGACCAGACTGAGGGCGAGAGAGGGAGAGCGCACTTAGCAGCAGAACTGTATTAATGTCAGTTAGGTTTCAACCCCTTTTCAAACGGCAGAGTTCTACACCAGGGTTCTGTTAGGGCTGCTGGTTATGGTTAGAGTTCGGGTTAGGTTGGCTGAAGATGGAGAGCAGAGAGAGATGTGTACATTGCAGGACTTCAGCATTCCTTTCTCTCATGGATGAATATGTCAGTCTATGATAGAGAGACTGAAGTGGGGAGAGAGAAGAAGAGGAGGAGAGACTGGAGAGGAATAGAGGATTGATCGTTTCTCATGGATGTTTCATGTCTTCTACCAGCCCCTGGTGACAACGGTAACATTGGACCCTCCCTCTCTCCCTTCCTCTGTCATCCCGCTCTCCAGGGATGCTCCAGTCGATGAGCCGCACACGGACCAAACTCCAAACCCCCCGCCTCGGACCAGGGTACCCAACACACAAGTCGACACGCAGCCTGCTCTGCCCATGAGAAGAGTCCCCCAGCCACCGCCTGAAATCAGTGAGTATACTAAACCCCATCCCATCCATCCTTAACCCCGACCCTAACTCCCTAACTTCACCTCCCTGATTTAACCCACCTCTTCACTGCTAACCCTACAATCTACTAACTCCTCCCCCTCTTCACCGCTAACCCTACAATCTACTAACTCCTCCCCCTCTTCACCGCTAACCCTACAATCGACTAACTCCTCCCCCTCTTCACCGCTAACCCTACAATCTACTAACTCCTCCCCCTCGTCACCCCTAACCCTACAATCTACTAACTCCTCCCCCTCTTCACCGCTACCCCTACAATCTACTAACTCCTCAACCTCTTCACCCCTAACCACTAACCCTTAACCCTACAATCTACTCTCCTCCACCAACCCTTAACCCTTAACCCTACAATTACATTTACATTTTAGTCATTTAGCAGACGCTCTTATCCAGAGCGACTTACAGTTAGTGAGTGCATAGATTATTTTTGTATTTTTCATACTGGCCCCCCGTGGGAATTGAACCCACAACCCTGGCGTTGCAAACACCATGCCCTACCAACTGAGCCCTACCAACTGAGCTACATCCCTGCCGGCCATTCCCTCCCCTACCCTGGACGACGCAGGGCCAATTATGCGCCGCCCCATGGGTCTCCCGGTCGCGGCCGGCTACGACAGAGCCTGGATTCGAACCAGGATCTCTAGTGGCACAGCTAGCACTGCGATGCAGTGCCTTAGACCACTGCGCCACTCGGCCAATCTACTAACTCCTCCCCCTCTTCACCCCTAACCCTACCCCTACAATCTACTAACTCCTCCCCCTCTTCACCCCTAACCCTACCCCTACAATCTACTAACTCCTCCCCCTCTCTTCTACATGTTTTTCTATTGCTATGTCGTTAATAAAGTGGTCAGCTGATGTTGGGATGTCTCTCTCTCTCTCTCTGTCACTCTGTTTTAACTTTTGATGTCATTGATCATAACTTATTGCTGAAAAAACATAGGTACCTCTCAATACATGATAAGGCAGACGGTGCAAATCCAGAACACCTATCTAATAGAACACAGAGGGTTTTCGTTAATGGAAGCCTCTCTCATGCAAATTCAGTTGAGTGTGGTGTATCGCAGGGCAGCCGGCTAGGGCCATTATTGTTTTCTGTTTTTACAAATGACCTTCCACTGACCTTGAATAAAGCCTGTGTGTCTATGTAGGCTGACGACTCAACAGTATACACGTCGGCTGCAACAGTAAAATAAAGAACTGAGACCCTTAACATAGAGCTCCAGTCAGTTTTAGAATGGGGAACTAGCAATAGGCTGGTGCTAAATATCTCAAAAACTAAAATCAAAATGTTTGGGACAAATCACTCACAACGCTAAACCTCGTTTTAAATCTATTATTTAATAATGTGGCTATTGATCAAGTTGAGGAGACTAAACTGCTGGGTGTAACCCTAGATAGCAAGCTTTCATGGTCAAAACATATAGACTCAATGGATGCTAAAATGGGAAGAGGTCTGTCCATGATAGGGCGTTGCTCTGCCTTCTTGACGTCTCAGTCGACCAGACAGGTCCTACAGGCCCTAGTTTGGTCGCACCTGGACTACTGTCCAGCTGTGTGGTCATGTGTGGCAAAAAAAGGACATAGGTAAATTGCAGTTGGTCCAGAACAAAGCAGCACGTGTCGCACTTAGATGTTACACGGAGGGAAAGTGTCAGTAACATGCATGTCAGTCTCTCCTGGCTCAAAGTTGAGGAGAGATTGACTGCATCACTATTGGTCTTTGTGCGAGGTGTGGATGTGTTAAAGGTACCGAACTGTCTGTTCAAGCAGTTGGCACGCAGTTCAGACACTCATCAGTACAACACAAGACATGCAACCTTCACAGTCCTCAGGTCCAGAACAGAGGCTGGGATACGCACAGTATTAAATAGAGCCATGACTACATGGAACTCTCTGCCACCCCAGGTAACTCAAGCTAGCAATAAAACCAGTTTCAAAAAACAGATGAAAGAACACCTTACTGCACAAACGGGACGAGACACAGCCATTTTATATATATTGTATTGTAATTTGTACTGTACTATGTATTAGACCTAGATATTGTGTGTATGTACTGATATGTAGGCTATGTATGACGTTTTAAATGTATGTATTTCAGTCCTTGACTAATAATGTTATATACTATGTATTCTGTCATGTTTCATGTGGACCCCAGGAAGAGTAGCTGATGCTTTTGCAGCGGCTAATGGGAATCCTAATAAATACCAAATACTGCAATTTGACCTATCTTAATATAAAAAAAGAACTAGGTAAAGTTATGGTGACATGTGGAAGTTGTTTCTGACTTTGTCTACTAGGAGTGAGAGCAATAGACTGATAAAACTGTTGTCTTGTTGTTAGACAGCAGATACTGTAACCACTAATGCTGCTAAACCTGTCCTCTACTGTACTGTGTTAGCTCGGAAGTTACCGCCGAACTCTCACTTTTTATTTATTTCTGTCTCTCTCTCTCTCTCTCTCTCTCTCTCTCTCTCTCTCTCTCTCTCTCTCTCTCTCTCTCTCTCTCTCTCTCTCTCTCTCTCTCTCTCTCTCTCTCTCTCTCTCTCTCTCTCTCTCTCTCTCTCTCTCTCTCTCTCTCTCTCTCTATCTCTCCCCCCCCCCTCTCTCTCAGGGTCAGATTCTGGTGACAGTTCAGATGACTATCAGGAACCAGACCAAGTCTACCCCAAGCCCCAGCGTGTGAACATGGCAGACAGGGTAAGAAAGTGTGTGTGTACTCTGAGTATGTGTCTAGACTGCTTTAATGTTATTGTGTTGCTGTGTTGTCCAATAGGATGTGTTCCTGCCAGTGCCGGGGTCGGGGAAGGGGCGGTACAGCTCTCTCTGCAGTGACGATGAACTATTGGACGATGACAACGAGCCAATCAGCATCCGGTTAGTCTCCCCTGACCCCTGACCTCTGGTGACATCATTGTTCCTGTAGCGAGAGGTAGAGAGGGAATAACACTTATCTCTCTCTCTCTCTCTTTCTCTCTCCTCTCTCTCTCTCTTTCTCTCCTCTCTCTCCCCCTCTCTTTCTCTCCCCCCTCTTTCTCGCTCTCTCCCTCTCTCTCCCCCTCTCTCTCTCTCTCTCTCTCTCCCCACTCTCTCTCTCTCTCTCTCTCTCTTTCTCACCCCCCTCTCCCCACTCTCTTTCTCTCTCTCCTCTCTCTCTCCTCTCTCTCTCTCTGTTTCTCTCACTCTCTCTCTTTCTCGCCCCCCTCTCTCTCTCGCTCTCTCGCTCTCGCTCTCGCTCTCGCTCTCGCTCTCGCTCTCTCATTGTCTCCTACTCTCAGAAATAGCTCGTGGCAGGACTATGGTCTGAGTACGCTCCAGGAGAGTGTCTACCTGCCGGTCACAGGCAGGGTCCTAGCCCCGCCCCCTAGAGATGGCCCCTCCCCAGAACCCTGCCCTGTTCTAAAGATGGGCTGGCTGGATAAGAACCCACCCCAGGGGTACGTAACACACACACACACACACACACACACATCCAGTATACGACCCCCCTAACTGTGTGTATGTGTGTGCAGGTCCCTGTACTATCAGAGGAGATGGGTGAAGCTGGATGTTGACTACCTGAGATACTTTGACAACGACAAGGTGCAGTAACTATGAGTTCAGTTGGCCATCTACACTGTCCTGTTAGTCTATACATTAACTAGGTCATGATGTCCCCCATTAGTATTTCTTAGAGATGTGGTTTCTCTATTGATTGTGTGTGTGTGTGAGTGTGTCTGTGAGAGCGGTCCTATGAGTCATGGTGTGTTGTGTTGCAGGAAGTGTACTCTAAGAGGATCATACCAACAGCTGCCATTACGGGAGTGACCAACGTGGGGGAGCAGAAGTTTGAGGTGGTCACAACCAACCGGACCTTTCTCTTCAGAGCCGAGAGCGACTGTGAGTGTGTGTGTGTGTGTGTGTGTGTGTGTGTGTGTACATCCTTTGCTGTGTGTCTGTCTTTATATAGCCCTGTGGTGGTTGTGTAACAGATGACAAACAGTTAGAGTTCTCACCTGGCCTGAAAATTACAGCCTGATCCGATATCACAGAAATGTAATTAGCCCGAACCCCGATTTCGAGAAAACAGTATATGTGACTCACTACCTGGATTCGGTCTTATGTAGCAACATTTGAAATGCTGTTTTTTTTACATTGGATAAAAGAAGAGACTAAGAGCTACAAAATGGTATATCATACACTGCATTTTTTAGGAACAATGGGAAAGAAATTCTGCTTTGAAAGTTGATAAACTTGTAAACTCACTTTTGAGAAAATGGCCTTTGAATGTTTTGGTACACCTACTGGAGAGCTCTTCTTTGTCTACACCCATTCAGCATCGTTCACACCCTCTTAAGCTTTAGCCCCACCCATCTCATTTTGCTCTCGGAGCGTTCAGAGCGCACACTTGATGCTCTGACGGATGATTTGTTTAGCTCTGGATAACATGAAAACAGCCTAACCAGCTCTGCTGGCAACAATTTCATTAAGCTTTCTTGCCGACGTTTACTGACACCGGCCATATTCAACGGGTGTTGTACACTTTAGCTTAAGACATGTAGCTAGCTAGGTAAACAATGAACCTAGCTGCTAACGTTAGCTAATTAAACAACAATGAACATAGTGCCAAATCACATCGTTACTACCCTGCATGAATCTGCTGGGAGCTAACCAACCAGGTTCAATGTTAGCTAGCTAACATTAGGCTCTAACTAGCAAAGCAAACAGATCTGGGATACGAATAATAATGTCATACACGTAACATTAGCTAGGGAGCCAGCCAGCTAACGTTAGCTAGCTACAGTTGAAGTCAGAAGTTTACATACACTTAGGTTGGAGTCATTAAACTTGTTTTTCAACCACTCCACAAATTTCTTGTTAACAAACTATAGTTTTGGCAAGTCGGTTAGGACATCTACTTTGTGCATGACACAAGTAATCTTTCCACAATTGTTTACAGACAGATTATTTCACTTATAATTCACTTTATCACAATTCCAGTGGGTCAGAAGTTTACATACACTAAGTTGACGGTGCCTTTAAACAGCTTGGAAAATTCCAGAAAATGATGTCATGGCTTTAGAAGCTTCTGATAGGCTAATTGACATCATTTGAGTTTATTATTAATTGGAGGTGTACCTGTGGATGTATTTTAAGGCCTACCTTCAAACTCAGTGCCTCTTTGCTTGACATCATGGGAAAATCCAAAGAAATCGGCCAAGAACAAAATATTGTAGACCTACACAAGTCTGGTTCATCCTTGGGAGCAATTTCCAAACGCCTGAAAGTACCACGTTCATCTGTACAAACAATAGTACGCAAGTATAAACACCATGGGACCACGCAGCCGTCATACTGCTCAGGAAGGAGACGCGTTCTGTCTCCTAGAGATGAACGTACTTTGGTGTGAAAAGTGCAAATCAATCCCAGAACAACAGCAAAGGACCTTGTGAAGATGCTGGAGGAAACGGGTACAAAAGTATCTATATCCACAGTAAAACAAGTCCTATATCGACATAACCTGAAAGGCCGCTCAGCAAGGATTGTACTTTTTGGAGAAATGTCCTCTGGTCCGATGAAACAAAATAGAACTGTTTGCCCATAATGACCATCGTTATGTTTGGAGGAAAAAGGGGGAGCTTGCAAGCCGAAGAACACCATCCCAACCGTGAAGCACAGGGGTGGCAGCATCATGCTGTGGGGGTGCTTTGCTGCAGGAGGGACTGGTGTACTTCACAAAATAGATGGCATCATGAGGAAGGAAAATTATGTGGATATATTGAAGCAACATCTCAAGACATCAGTCAGGAAGTTAAAGCTTGGTCGCATATGGGTCTTCCAAGTGGACAATGACCCTAAGCATACTTCCAAAGTTGTGCCACAATGGCTTAAGGACAACAAAGTCAAGGTATTGGAGTGGCCATCACAAAGCCCTGATCTCAATCCTATAGAATATTTGTGGGCAGAACTGAAAAAGCGTGTGCGAGCAAGGAGGCATACAAACCTGACTCAGTTACACCAGTTCTGTCAGGAGGAATGGGCCAAAATTCACTCAACTTATTGTGGGAAGCTTGTGGAAGGCTACCTGAAACGTTTGACCCAAGTTAAACAATTTAAAGGCAATGCTACCAAATACTAATTGAGTGTATGTAAACTTCTGACCCACTGGGAATGTGATGAAATAAATAAAATCTGAAAGAAATAATTCTCTCCACTATTATTCTGACATTTCACGTTCTTAAAATAAAGTGGTGATCCTAACTGACCTAAGACAGGGAATTTTTACAAAGATTAAATGTCAGGAATTTTGAAAAACTGAGTTTAAATGTATTTGGCTAAGGTGTATGTAAACTTCCGACTTCAACTGTAGCTAACAGTACACTTTATTCGTACCAATTGTATTCGTATTTACAGATGGCATACAAGTTTGTTATTAAGGCACATGAAAGTTCACATGTTCCAGGAGGCATTTCTGCCCCCCAAAAAACGCATTTTGATGAAAAGAAACCCAACAACGTTCAAATGTCTCTCCTGTGAAGTCGTGACTTGCGACATACGCCTAGTTTCCTGAAACGGGTCACATATTGATTTAAACTGGTGTTGAGAACAATGCGGAAGAGGCGGGTGGCAGCCCTTGTCTTAGGAAAGCGAGGAGAGAGGAAACATGAAAACTCACCTTAGTTATGATCAATTACGAAAATATTGGAATATAGTAGGCTATGTATCACATGTCTGCTTACTGAAACTCCCAAAGTCATATCAATCCTTATAATAATTAAAGCTAGATGATCATTTCAGCACCGTTTTGATTGAGACAAGCGTGGGAGACTCGTCTTCATAAATCAATCAATGTCCGATTCTTTGCTTTCACTGAATCTACGTTTGGATATTTGACAGCATGTAGGCTGGGGAAATGTTAGCTAAGTTGAGGTGAGTGCTAATGATCATATTTATTCTAGTTTGCTCATATATTAGCTGATCAGAACACTTTGCTAGCATGTTATGTACAGTAGCTTAACAAGTGGATTTTTCTCTTCATTCGCATAGTAGCCTGTGACTGTATCAATCAATGTGATTTTCTTTCACTGAATCTCTGTCTGTATATTTGGTTAATTGATCTCTGGCTGGGCAAATAAGTGGAGGTGGTATAGCTCATCTATCACTGATAAGAAATATTTAGCAATAATGTAGCCTAAATCAAGTGTATTATTTTTCTCTTGACTCACGTATAGGCTAAAGTAGCCTTATATAATCTATCCACCAACAAGCTGTAAGAGTGCGTCCTGTTTTATCTGTCTTAACGTAACTTAAATATAATCATTCAATCAGTCATTCATGTAGGCTAATTACACAGCATGCGAGTCATTCATGCCTTTAAATACAGTCAAGCATTTTATTTTGAAATGAAATAACAAAGGCACCCTTGAATAATAAAATAAACTAGATTTTCTGCCAAACATCCATTTGAATAATCGCTTAAAAGCCCTGTGTTTTTCAACGCATGTTTGATTAGTAAAACATTTGGATCAGTTATGGGTCCACTTTCGATAATTTACAAGGTCCAGCAAGGCACATTAGCAGGGCAGTCACAGGGTGTATTTTGTAAGGACGCATCGGCGTTAACAGATACCGTTAGAACATGGGCTTCTCCTCATTCTGTCGCTGTCTGGTGGATCATCCAGCCTATTCTTATCACAATTTGAAACATTTCACTCATCAGAAAAAAAAATACTTTCATCATAGCCACAAATATCTCTGGCCCAGCCAATGTTGGAATCCTGGCACCGCTATAGTGTCTGCAGCTGCTGCTGCTGCTGAGAGAGAGAGAGAGAGCCGTGGAACCACTTAACACAGCACAGCAAGGCCGAAACCCGCCCGGCCCGAATCAACCCCGCCGGGATGAGGATGAGAGCTCTAGAAACTAATCTGCCCATAATGCATCAGCGTCAAGCTGTTCATACCACGCTGCTGCATGCTAAATCACTCTTCTTCTCTGTGTGCAGCTGAGAGGAATGAGTGGGTGTCAGTTCTGCAGAACTTCACTAAGGGGCGCCAGGAGGGCAGCAGGGAGATTACTGCATCGGTCCCACCCTCCTTACTGACCCCTGGTTCACCCCTGACCCCTGAACAGCAGGGCTACCTGGAGCTGAGGGGCCTGCGCTCCAAACTCTACACGGTCGTCTCCGGAGACAAGGTCTTCCTCTACAAGAACGTGGAGGTGAGGCTGTGGGGGGGGGTGGGCCCTAGGGCTGTTTGGGGGGTGGGCCTTAGGGCTTTGGGGGGTGGGCCTTAGGGCTGTTTGGGGGGGGGCCTTAGGGCTGTTTGGTCCTAGGGGTATTTGGTCCTAGGGGTATTTTAAATAATGTATTTGGAATTAAGTATTTGACAATAGTTTTGCTATTTGGGTCGTTCCACGAAATAAGTGCCTTTTGCGTCCCTTTGATATTTGAAGTAGAAATTGTGCACCAATATTGAATTGTAAAAGCCTGTTATATTAAATAAAGTGCCATTTAATATAGTCCATATGGAGAATTCAATAAATTAGATTTTTTTATATGAATAAAGGCTTGGTAAAGTGCCAAAATTCAGGCAACCCTGTGTCACTTCTAGGAAGATTTTAACCCACTTAATCCCAAAATGTCTTTCAAGTTTCACCATCGTTGTAAAGCCCTAGTTATTTTTGTTGCTTTGACAAAGTCATTTCTGAAGATGATTATTTATTTAATGTGATTAGTGATTAATTTACGTCTGTCACTCATTTTAAGGTGAACCCTGTTACGTGAACTAAACTCTCATTTTAATATGGTGAAACTAACTATTCCTTTTTAAATATTTTGTTTTCAAAAGAGACATTGAACATCTGAGAGTCAAATCATAGTTTAAAAGCAGCTGAGCTGGTTTTACTCTTTTTGGCCATTTTCTGGTGTTTTGTGGTGGAAAACTGAGCGGGTCGAGTACAGGTTAGAAATGTTTTAGCAATTTATTTTTGTGAAGCATTCAATTGCCACTCCCTGTTGCACACGACAAGCTTACGTCTGATTTATGTCTGATTGAAGAAGAAATCGTCAACCCTGTTACAGTCAACCCTGTTACAGTCAACCCTGTTACTTTTTTTGCACTTAATAGGCACTTATTATAGTAAAACATTTTATTTAACCTCTTGAGATGAGAAAACGTGTTTTGTTATGAATTTGAACAGAATGTTAAAATGAGGTGAAATCACAATGTGTTTTTTGGACCAAGTTACACTTCTCCAAAGGCACCGAGTTGGTGGAACGACCCATTTATTGGAAGTTATTTGAAAATAGTTTCAAATACTTTAAATAAAAGTATCTGGTTTGGCCACATATCTAAGGACGCATTTAGACAGGCAGCCCAATTCTGATATTATTTTCCAGTAATTGGTGTTTCGACCCATCAGATGTGAAAATATCCGATGTGATTGGTCAAAAAACAGTGGATAAACAGATCAGGAGTATTAGGCTGCTTGTGTAAACGCAGCCTCAATAGCAAATACTTAATATGTATGTATTTGAACCCAGCTCTGATCTTAACGAGACCTGGTCTGATTGGTTGTTGTAGAGGGGGATGTCGGCTGTGTGATGTGTGTGTTCTGTTTCCAGGACTACCGCCTTGGCATTGGCATCACGTCTATTGACATGAACGTAGGAAACGTGAAAGACACTGACCGCCGCAGCTTTGATCTGACCACACCCTACCGCATCTTCAGGTACACACACACACACACACACACACACACACACACACACACACACACACACACACACACACACACACAGCACACACACACACACACACACACACAATCAGAAATACAAAACAGCAAGGTTAGAGAGAGTGTGGCTAAAGAGAAGAGGAAGGACTAAACCACGAGCGTCACGCTGTTCTGCGGCCACATCTCTCTCTGTCTGTCTGTCTGTCTGTCTGTGTGTGTGTGTGTGTGTGTGAGTGTGAGGGTGTGTGAGTGAGTTCGGACATTTCTCAGTGTTCAGAGACCTCTAAACCTTTCGAATGTTCAGCCGAAAAGTATCTCGGATGTCTCCATTCTAAGTGTGTGTGTGTGTGTGTGTAGTTTTCTAGCGGATTCGGAACAACATAAGGAGCAGTGGGTAGAAGCGATGCGTGACGCGATTGGAGAGGCTCTGTCCAATAGCGAGGTGGCTAATCAAATCTGGGCGGAGCCTAGCAACGGTTGCTGTGCCGACTGTGGCGCCGCCAAACCTGAGTGGGCTGCCATCAACCTGTGTGTGGTGGTCTGCAAACGCTGTGCAGGTGTGTGTGTGTGTATGTTTATTATCAGACAGTTGTAGATCTTTCAGATCCACTGACCTTTGGTTGGACTTATTTGTGTTGTAAACAGAATGCTTTATAGTGGTGCAGTCATAGAATGATGTATTTGTGTGTGTGTGTGTATTACAGGAGAGCACCGGGGTCTGGGTCCCAGCATCTCTAAGGTACGCAGTCTGAAGATGGACAGGAAGGTGTGGACAGAGGAGCTTATACAGGTACACACACACACACACACACACACACACACACACACACACACACACACACACACACACACACACAAAATACTTGATTTGAATCCACCAATCAAATTAACAAAAAAAGGATCCAAACATTTCAAAGGTCCCTGTATGCATGGCACTCAAGGGTACAGAAAGTACCTCCTTCTCCAAACAGCTAGGCTGCGCACGACAGCTGAAACACAGCAGTACCTAGCCAACTGCTTTGCACACACACACACACACACACACACACACACACACACACACACACACACACACACACACACACACACACACACACACAGTTTTGGTGTCCCTCTCTAACACCCCTCACCTGTCCCCCAGGTGTTCCTTTTGCTAGGTAATGAGCGTCTGAATGGGTTCTGGGCGGCGAACGTCCCTCCCAGCGAAGCGCTGAGTCCGACCAGCTGCAGCGAAGACCGCCGACTATTCATCAGCTCCAAATACAGACAGGGCAAATACCGCAAATACCACCCCCTCTACGGCAACCAGAGAGAGCTCAACAACGTAAGAACAACCTTCATATAACCCTAATCTGACCTCCAACCTAACCTTAATTTAACCCTTTAAATAACCCTAATCTGACATACAGTGCCTTGCGAAAGTATTCACCCCCCATAGCATTTTTCCTATTTTGTTGCCTTACAACCTGGAATTAAAATTGATTTTTTGGGGGGTTGTATCATTTGATTTACACAACATGCCTACCACTTTTGTGAAACAAACAAGAAATAAGACAAAAAAACAGAAATCTTGAGCGTGCATAACTATTCACCCCCCCCCAAAGTCAATACTTTGTAGAGCCACCTTTTGCAGCAATTACAGCTGCAAGTCTCTTGGGGTATGTTTCTATAAGCTTGGCACATCTAGCCACTGGGATTTTTGCCCATTCTTCAAGGCAAAACTGCTCCAGCTCCTTCAAGTTGGATGGGTTCATCTGACCAGAGTACCTTCTTCCATATGTTTGGGGAGTCTCCCACATGCCTTTTTGCGAACACCAAACGTGTTTGTTTATTTTTTTCTTTAAGCAATGGCTTTTTTTCTGGCCACTCTTCTGTAAAGCCCAGCTCAGTGGAGTGTACGGCTTAAAGTGGTCCTATGGACAGATACTCCAATCTCCGCCGTGGAGCTTTGCAGCTCCTTCAGGGTTATCTTTGGTCTCTTTGTTGCCTCTCTGATTAATGCCCTCCTTGCCTGGTCTGTGAGTTTTGGTGGGCGGCCCTCTCTTGGCTTGTTTGTTGTGGTGCCATATTCTTTCCATTTTTTAATAATGAATTTAATGGTGCTCCGTGGGATGTTCAAAGTTTCAGATATTTTTGTATATCCCAACACTGATCTGTACTTCTCCACAACTTTGTCCCTGACCTGCTTGGTGGTGCCCCTTGCTTAGTGGTGTTGCAGACTCTTTCAGAACAGGTGTATAAATATATATACTGAGATCATGTGACACTTAGATTGCCCACAGATGGACTTTATTTAACTAATTATGTGACTTCTGAAGGTAATTGGTTGCACCAGATCTTATTTAGGTGCTTCATAGCAAAGGGGGTGATTACACATTCATGCACCACTTTTCCGTTATTGATTTTTTTTAGAATTTTTTGAAACACGTAATGTTTTTCATTTCACTTCACCAATTTGGACTGTTTTGTGTATGTCCATTACATGAAATCCAAATAAAAATCTGTAAATTACAGGTTGTGATGCAACAAAATAGGAAAAACGCCAAGGGGGATGAATACTTTAGCAACCTAACCTTCATTTAACCCTACCACAGCTATATGGCAACCAGAATAATCCTATACACTGCCATACCTCTCCACTATCTATACCCCTCCAGTATCTATACCTCTCCTGTATCTATACCCCTCCAGTATCTATTCCCCTCCACTATCTATACCCCTCCAGTATCTATACCCCTCCACTATCTATACCCCTCCACTATCTATACCCCTCCACTATCTATACCCCTCCACTATCTATACCCCTCCAGTATCTATACCCCTCCACTATCTATACCCCTCCAGTATCTATACCCCTCCAGTATCTATACCCCTCCAGTATCTATACCCCTCCACTATCTATACCCCTCCAGTATCTATACCCCTCCACTATCTATACCCCTCCAGTATCTATACCCCTCCAGTATCTATACCCCTCCACTATCTATACCCCTCCACTATCTATACCCCTCCTGTATCTATACCCCTCCAGTATCTATACCCCTCCTGTATCTATACCCCTCCTGTATCTATACCCCTCCAGTATCTATACCCCTCCAGTATCTATACCCCTCCACTATCTATACCCCTCCAGTATCTATACCCCTCCACTATCTATACCCCTCCAGTATCTATACCCCTCCACTATCTATACCCCTCCAGTATCTATACCCCTCCACTATCTATACCCTCCACTATCTATACCCCTCCTGTATCTATACCCTCCACTATCTATACCCCTCCACTATCTATACCCCTCCTGTATCTATACCCCTCCTGTATCTATACCCCTCCAGTATCTATACCCTCCTGTATCTATACCCCTCCAGTATCTATACCCCTCCAGTATCTATACCCTCCTGTATCTATACCCTCCAGTATCTATACCCCTCCAGTATCTATACCCCTCCACTATCTATACCCCTCCACTATCTATACCCCTCCTGTATCTATACCCCTCCTGTATCTATACCCCTCCAGTATCTATACCCCTCCTGTATCTATACCCCTCCTGTATCTATACCCCTCCAGTATCTATACCCCTCCAGTATCTATACCCCTCCTGTATCTATACCCCTCCACTATCTATACCCCTCCACTATCTATACCCCTCCACTATCTATATCCCTCCAGTATCTATACCCCTCCTGTATCTATACCCCTCCACTATCTATACCCTCCAGTATCTATACCCCTCCTGTATCTATACCCCTCCACTATCTATACCCCTCCTGTATCTATACCCCTCCTGTATCTATACCCCTCCAGTATCTATACCCTTCCAGTATCTATACCCCTCCTGTATCTATACCCCTCCAGTATCTATACCCCTCCAGTATCTATACCCTCCAGTATCTATACCCCTCCTGTATCTATACCCCTCCAGTATCTATACCCCTCCAGTATCTATACCCTCCTGTATCTATACCCCTCCACTATCTATACCCCTCCAGTATCTATACCCCTCCTGTATCTATACCCCTCCACTATCTATTGCCCACTCTTCCATGCACAACTGCTGTAACTCAGCAACATTTGTGGGTTTTCAAGCATGAACTGCTCGTTTCAAGTACTGCCACAACATCTCAATTAGGATTAGGTCTGGACTTTGACTAGGCCATTCCAAAACTTCAAATTTGTTGCTTTTTAGCCATTTTCATGTAGACTTGATTGTGTGTTTTGGATCATTGTCTTGCTGCATGACCCAGCTGCACTTCAGCTTCAGCTCACAGACGAATGGCCTGATATTCTCCTGTAGAATTCTCTGATACAGAGCAGAATTCATGGTTCCTTCTATTAAGGCAAGTCGCCCAGATCCTGAGGCAGCAAAGCATCCCCAAACCATCACACTACCAACACCATGCTTGACCGTTGGTATGAGGTTCTTACTGTGGAATGCAGTGTTTGGTTTTCGCCAGGCATTATGGGACCCATGTCGTCCAACAAGTTATACTTTTGACTTATCTGTCCATAGAACATTCTTCCAAGAGTCTTGATGGTCATCCAGGTGCTACCAGGTGCTTTTTGACAACTTGAGTTAACTTTTTGTGTGACATGGGTCCCACTATGCTTGGCGAAAACCAAACACTGCATCTAATATTAGGTTTTGTTTGAAGATCTGATAACATTCAGTATCAAAAATATGCAAAAATAGAGAAAATCAGAAAGGGGACAAATACTTTTTCATAACACTGTATGTCCCTCCAGTATCTATACCCTTTCAGTATCTATACCCCTCTAGTATCTATACCCCTCCACTATCTATACCCCTCCAGTATCTATACCCTTTCAGTATCTATACCCCTCTAGTATCTACACCCCTCCAGTATCTATACCCCTCCACTATCTATACCCCTCCAGTATCTATACCCCTCCTGTATCTATACCCCTCCACTATCTATATCCCTCCAGTATCTATACCCCTCCAGTATCTATACCCCTCCACTATCCATACCCCTCCAGTATCCATATCCCTCCAGTATCTATACCCCTCCACTATCTATACCCCTCCAGTATCTATACCCCTCCACTATCTATACCCTCCACTATCTATACCCCTCCACTATCTATACCCCTCCACTATCTATACCCCTCCAGTATCTATACCCCTCCAGTATCTATACCCCTCCAGTATCCATATCCCTCCAGTATCTATACCCCTCCAGTATCTATACCCCTCCAGTATCCATACCCCTCCAGTATCTATACCCCTCCACTATCTATACCCCTCCTGTATCTATACCCCTCCAGTATATATACCCCTCCACTATCTATACCCCTCCACTATCTATACCCCTCCACTATCTATACCCATCATGTATCTATACCCCTCCAGTATCTATACCCTCCACTATCTATACCCCTCCAGTATCTATACCCTCCACTATCTATACCCCTCCAGTATCTATACCCCTCCACTATCTATACCCCTCCAGTATCTATACCCCCTCAGTATCTATACCCCTCCACTATCTATACCCTCCACTATCTATACCCCTCCACTATCTATACCCTCCTGTATCTATACCCATCCTGTATCTATACCCTCCAGTATCTATACCCCTCCAGTATCTATACCCCTCCAGTATCTATACCCCTCCACTATCTATACCCCTCCAGTATCTATACCCCTCCACTATCTATACCCCTCCAGTATCTATACCCCTCCACTATCTATACCCCTCCACTATCTATACCCATCCTGTATCTATACCCCTCCAGTATCTATACCCCTCCAGTATCCATATCCCTCCAGTATCCATATCCCTCCAGTATCTATACCCCTCCACTATCTATACCCCTCCACTATCTATACCCCTCCAGTATCCATACCCCTCGAGTTCCCCTTCAGTCAGTACCCCTCTCTCTCGCCCCCTCTCTTCCATTAAATGTGTGTGTCTCTGTGTAGTGAATGCCTCAGTGTTACAGCTCTTAGCTGGGTCAGTCAATAACCTCTTAACCCAGTTACCAGAAGCAATGCCAACTGCACAGATCTCTCTCTCTCTCTCTGTCTCTCAGTGTGTGTGTGTGTGTGTGAATCACATTCAGCACATGACTTTGAGTGATTCCATTTTCCTCCTTAAGTGATTTAGTTCACCAGATGTTCATGCCCAGTGTGTGTGCGTTAGTCATGTGTGTGTGGGAAGTGCAACAGAGATGTAAAGAAACTAAAAATACAGGACGTTTTCGCTCTGCTTCTGATTGTTGGACCAGGATGCAACAGCATAGGGAGACACACAAACTCTCTCACTCTCTCACTCTCTCTTCATGCGTTGAACTAAATGAATCCTTTGTTCTCCTACTCCCCCCTCCTACCTCCCTCTCTTTCTATCCCTCTCTTCCTCTGGTCCATTCCCGTTCTCCCTGGTCCATTCCCTCTTGTCTGGACTGTGTTCTCCCTGGACCTCAGCCCACCTCTGGCGTGTATGAGCTCATGCTGCTGACTCCACCTCTCCCTCTGACATCATCACAGTCTTTCTACAGGAATGTGCTTTAACCCCGCCCCTCCAGAGTTCCTCTTCTCCCCTCCTCCTCTCTGTTTCACTGTTTGGGTCTGGTCAGTGGAGCTGAGGAAAGTTTTTCCTTCTCTCTCTTTCCTTCTGTTGGTGTAGCTTTGTGAGGAGTGCTCTTGCATTGTCTTCACTTGGAACTATGCAGTTTGGTACGCACACACGCACACACACACGCACACACCGGTGACAGTCAAGAGGACTACACTGTCAGCTCATGGGTGAGTGTACTACTGAAGTAGCTATGTGTGCCAGTATGACTGTTGGTACTGTATGTTTGTGGACAAGGCCTGTTTTGTATCTTTTAGATAAGTGTTTGTGCGTCGTGTGTATAAAATGTGAGGGGCAAGAATGTGTGTTTGAGAGCTGTGTTTGAGTGTGGTTCTGAGAGTTGTATTTGAGTGTGGTTCTGAGAGTTGTATTTGAGTGTGGTTCTGAGAGTTGTATTTGAGTGTGGTTCTGAGAGTTGTATTTGAGTGTGGTTCTGAGAGTTGTATTTGAGTGTGGTTCTGAGAGTTAGATTTGAGTGTGGTTCTGAGAGTTAGATTTGAGTGTGGTTCTGAGAGTTAGATTTGAGTGTGGTTCTGAGAGTTAGATTTGAGTGTGGTTCTGAGAGTTAGATTTGAGTGTGGTTCTGAGAGTTGTATTTGCGTAAGTGTGTTGAAGTGTGTAAATATGTGAGTTGGATGATTGAAATGGACTTGACCTTTCCTCAACGCTCAGCTGGAGGGAGACGTGTTGGAATGGTGTGTGTGTGTTTGAGTGTGTGTCCGAATTTGTGTGGCGCTGAAGCCAGACTTTAAGTACCGGGTCTGTGTGTGACTCCATGTGTTCTTTGTGTGGTCAGAGTCTCCCCTTTCTGAATGGACAGCCTTGTACGAGTCAGGTCCCTCTCCCACTCTGCTGAACGATGCTGATAGCATCTTATAGCATATCACTGCTAAACTATGTTAGCATCTTATAGCATATCACTGCTAAACTACAGGTAATTGCCAAAATAAAGGAAACACTTGAGTAAATGAGGTATATTGAAAGCAGGTGCTTCCACACAGGTGTTATTCCTGACTTAATTAAACAATTAACATCCCATCATGCTCATGTATAAAAATGCCCAGTTGCCCATTATTTTGGCTACCATGGCTAGAAGAAGAGATCTAAGTGACTTTGAAAGAGGGGTCTCAAAGGAGCAGAGGGGGTTTAAAGGGTGTCTGTGTCTCAGTCACCAGATCTCAACACAATTGAACACTTGTGGGAGACTCTGGAGCCACCATCAACAAAACACCAAATTATTGAATTTCTTGTGGAAGAATGGTGTCGCATCCCTCCAATAGAGTTCCAGACACTTGTAGAATCTATGCCAAGGTGCATTGAAGCTGTTCTGGCTCGTGGTGGCCCAACGCCCTATTAAGACACTTTTTGTTGGTGTTTCCTTTATTTTGGCAGTAACCTGTATGCTAGCATCTTATGGCACATCACTGCTAAACTATGTTAGCATCTTATAGCACATCACAGCTAAACTATGTTAGCATTTTATAGCACATCACTGCTAAACTATTTAAGCATCTTATAGCATATCACTGCTAAATTATGCTAGCATCTTATAGCACATCACAGCTAAACTATGTTAGCATCTTATAGCAGTGCTTGTCTCTCTGTCTGCTACAGTAGGTCTCTCTGTCTGCTACAGTAGGTCTCTCTGTCTGCTACAGTAGGTATCTCTGTCTGCTACAATAGGTCTCTCTGTCTGCTAGGTTGCTCTGTCTGCTACAGTAGGTATCTCTGTCTGCTACAGTAAGTCACTATGTCTGCTACAGTAGGTATCTCTGTCTGCTACAGTAGGTATCTCTGTCTGCTACAGTAGGTATCTCTGTCTGCTACAGTAGGTCTCTCTGTCTGCTACAGTAGGTCTCTCTGTCTGCTACAGTAGGTATCTCTGTCTGCTACAGTAAGTCACTATGTCTGCTACAGTAGGTATCTCTGTCTGCTACAGTAGGTATCTCTGTCTGCTACAGTAGGTATCTCTGTCTGCTACAGTAGGTCTCTCTGTCTGCTACAGTAGGTCTCTCTGTCTGCTACAGTAGGTATCTCTGTCTGCTACAGTAGGTATCTCTGTCTGCTACAGTAGGTCTCTCTGTCTGCTACAGTAGGTCTCTCTGTCTGCTAGGTCTCTCTGTCTGCTACAGTAGGCCTCTCTGTCTGCTAGGTATCTCTGTCTGCTACAGTAGGCCTCTCTGTCTGCTAGGTATCTCTGTCTGCTACAGTAGGCCTCTCTGTCTGCTAGGTATCTCTGTCTGCTACAGTAGGCCTCTCTGTCTGCTAGGTCTCTGTCTGCTAGGTCGCTCTGTCTGCTACAGTAGGTCTCTCTGTCTGCTAGGTCTCTGTCTGCTACAGTAGGCCTCTCTGTCTGCTAGGTATCTCTGTCTGCTACAGTAGGCCTCTCTGTCTGCTAGGTATGTCTGTCTGCTACAGTAGGTCCTCTGTCTGCTAGGTATCTCTGTCTGCTACAGTAGGCCTCTCTGTCTGCTAGGTATCTCTGTCTGCTAGGTCTCTGGTGAGGTAATGCTGGAACATATGGATCACACTTTGTTCTTCCTGTCTCGTATGTCTGTATCGTGTGTGTGTGTCTCATGTGCATGTCTTGTGTTTGTGTGTTTGTGTGTTTGTGTGTGCATGTGTGATCCTCTGCTTGCCATGCATGTGAAGCATTTGTTAGTTGGTGGATGGAGGAAGGGGGGAGGATAGAGGGAAGGGGTATCTGTAATCCCTCTCTGATTACATACTTAACTTTTTTCATATTTTCTTTTCACTTTTCCTTCTGTAGAGAGGAGGACTGTAGCTAACTGATAGTTATGTTTTCAGAGACACACCCAGGGTATAGAGTGCACTCCACTCGGCCCTCAGAAAAATCATTATTTCTCTTTCTCTCTCTCTGTGTGTCTCGCTCTCTCTCTCGTGCTATCTTTCTTTCTTTCTCTCTCGCTCTCCAGGGGATGTGTAAAAGTTGGATTCCTCCCTGTGTCTGTGTGCATGTGCGTGTGTGCTGATGTGTGAGGGCTGGAAGTCCTGGAGAAGAAAGAGGAGGAGAAGGAGAGAGGAGGAGAAGGAGAGAGGAGGTGTAGGAGAGAGGAGGAGAAGGAGAGAGGAGGAGAAGGAGAGAGAAGGAGAGAGGAGGGGAAGGAGAGAGGAGGAGGAGGAGAAGGAGAGAGGAGAAGGAGAGAGGAGAAGAAGGAGAGAGGAGGAGGAGAAGGAGAGAGCAGGAGAAGGAGAGAGGAGGAGAAGGAGAGAGGAGGAGAAGGAGAGAGGAGGAGGAGGAGGAGAAGGAGAGAGGAGGAGAAGGAGAGAGGAGGAGAAGGAGAGAGGAGGAGAAGGAGAGAGCAGGAGAAGGAGAGAGCAGGAGAAGGAGAGAGCAGGAGAAGGAGAGAAGGGAAGAGACAGAGATGTGACATGGGGAGTATGGAATCCCCCAATCACACCAAAATGCTATGGGTTGTTGGTTCAGAGAGAGTGCAGCAGCATCATTGTGTGTGTGTGTTACTGTGTTTGGCTCAGTGTACTCCAGCTGCAAGGCTGTATTGAGCTCAGCTGTAAAAACATCCTCCTCCCTCATTTCCTTCCTTTTTATATCTCTCCTGGTCTCTATCTTTCTCTCAACGGAGCAGTCACCCTCTCTTCCTGACTGGTTTAATTTCCTCCCATGATTCCCAGTTAACCTGTCCCCTCACCCAGTATAGTCTTACCCTGACCCCTGTTCCCTTACCCTGTCCCCTGTTCCCTTACCCTGACCCCTGTTCCCTTACCCTGACCCCTGTTCCCTTACCCTGACCCCTGTTCCCTTACCCTGACCCCTGTTCCCTTACCCTGACCCGTTCCCTTACCCTGACCCCTGTTCCCTTACCCTGACCCCTGTTCCCTTACCCTGACCCCTGTTCCCTTACCCTGACCCCTGTTCCCTTACCCTGACCCCTGTTCCCTTACCCTGTCCCTAAAGGATTTCACCTTAAAGTCCTCAGAGATGTGAGTCATTGGTCTCAGTTGAGAAACACTTTGAGTGGATTGTTATGAACCCCAGATGTGAGTCAAGCTGCACCACTGCTTTGCCCAACAACAACAGGTGGAATGTGGGTTGGTGTGAAATGTGTAGGCTTGTGGAATGTCGTAGGTTATGTCATAATGTTCTAGAACTGCCTGAGACCTTGAAACATGAATTGCGAAACAAGTTTAATAATACTGCTGTGGCACAGCTACAATAATAGTCTATTACTGCTGTGACACAGCTACAACGAGTATAATACTGCTGTGACACAGTTACAATAATAGTCTAATACTGCTGTGACACAGTTACAATAATAGTCTAATACTGCTGTGACACAGTTACAATAATAGTCTAATACTGCTGTGACACAGCTACAATAATAGTCTAATACTGCTGTGACACAGCTACAATAATAGTCTAATACTGCTGTGACACAGCTACAATAATAGTATAATACTGCTGTGACACAGCTACAATAATAGACTAATACTGCTGTGACACAGCTACAACGAGTCTAATACTGCTGTGACACAGCTACAATAATAGTCTAATACTGCTGTGGCACAGCTACAATAATAGTCTAATACTGCTTTGACACAGCTACAATAATAGTCTAATACTGCTTTGACACAGCTACAATGAGATTCTAATACTGCTGTGACACAGCTACAATGAGATTCTGGTCACTGCTGTTTCAAGCAAGAAGCTCCTACTCAGCATCACATCATTCCATGGCAGCAATGTTATTTCATCCTAGGTAACACTGACAAAGTGATCATTCTCTTAATTTGAAACAGTTATCCCCCTCCCCCCCTCTCTCTCCCCCTTCCCTCTCTCCCTCTCTCCCCATCTCTCTTCCTCCTTCCCTTTCCCTCTCTCCCCTCTCTCTCCCCTCTCTCCCCTCTCTCTCCTTCTCCCTCTCCAGGCCCTGTGTATAAACGTGCAGTGCAGTGATGTCCTGGAGACGTTGTGTCTGGTCTTCTGTGGAGCTGATGTGAACTGTTCTACAGGGCAGGCTGACTGTCCCTCTCCCCTCTCCCTGGCACACGCACACAACCAGAAACTACAGGCCGAGTTCCTCTCACACAACCTCAACACAGGTACACACACACACACACACACACACACACTCGTGTTGTCAGATAACATGCTCATGTTTACTCATATGTATTAATATTAATTTGTATTCATTCCCGTATTTACATGTTGTATTCATGTGTATACATGTTTAGTCCTGTTTAATAATGAGTGTGCATGTTGACAGTGTGTTGTTGTGTGTCTGCAGAGCTGCCACGGTCGGAGGTGGCTGGGCTTATGGAGCCTCAACACTATTCACCACAGCACTCCGTCACTCACAATGGCTTCCTTTTCAAGACCGCCTCCATGGCCCGGCCTATCACGGAGCGCAAGGCCAAGGAGGGTGAGCCAATCACACACACACATACCTCTCCTAGTTTCTTCCTTAGTCCCCTAGTCCCTGCCCCTAGTCCCTTCCTCTAGTCCCTTCCCCTAGTCCCTTCCTCTAGTCCCTTCCCCTAGTCCCTCTGTCCCTCCTAGTCCCTTCCCTTCTAGTCCCTTCCCCTAGTCCCTTCCCCTAGTCCCTTCCCCTAGTCCCTTCCCCTAGTCCCTTCCCTAGTCCCTTCCCCTAGTCCCTTCCTAGTCCCTTCCCTAGTCCCTTCCCCTAGTCCCTTCCCCTAGTCCCTTCCCCTAGTCCCTTCCCCTAGTCCCTTCCCCTAGTCCCTTCCCCTAGTCCCTTCCCCTAGTCCCTTCCCCTAGTCCCTTCCCTAGTCCCTTCCCCTAGTCCCTTCCCCTAGTCACTTCCCTCTAGTCCCTTCCCTAGTCCCTTCCCCTAGTCCCTTCCTCTAGTCCTTCCCTCTAGTCCCTTCCCCTAGTCCCTTCCCCTAGTCCCTTCCCCTAGTCCCTTCCCTAGTCACTTCCCCTAGTCCCTTCCCCTAGTCCCTGCCCCTAGTCACTCCCTAGTCCCTTCCCTAGTCCCTTCCTCTAGTCCCTTCCCCTAGTCCCTCCCTAGTCCCTTCCCTAGTCCCTTCCCTAGTCCCTTCCCCTAGTCCCTTCCCTAGTCCCTTCCCCCTAGTCCCTTCCTCTAGTCCCTTCCCTAGTCCCTTCCCTAGTCCCTTCCTCTAGTCCCTTCCCCTAGTCCCTCTCCCCTAGTCCCTTCCCCTAGTCCCTTCCCCTAGTCCCTTCCCCTAGTCCCTTCCCCTAGTCCCTTCCCCTAGTCCCTTCCCCTAGTCCCTTCCTCTAGTCCCTTCCCCTAGTCACTTCCTCTAGTCCCTTCCCCTAGTCCCTTCCTCTAGTCCCTTCCCCTAGTCCCTTCCCCTAGTCCCCTCCCCTAGTCCCTTCCTCTAGTCCCTTCCCCTAGTCCCTTCCCCTAGTCCCCTCCCCTAGTCCCTTCCCCTAGTCCCTTCCTCTAGTCCCTGCCCTCTAGTCCCTTCCCCTAGTCCCTTCCTCTAGTCCCTTCCTCTCACCTAGCTCAAGCTGATGATGCTGGCTTGGTCAAAGTGTGTACTCTGTGTATGATGTCCTCTGGTTGCTCTTGTCTCTGTAGAGTTCAGTCGTCGCTGGTGCACGTTGAATGATGGGAACTTTAGTTACTACGAGAGTGACAAGACCTCTACACCCAACGGAGTCCTGAAGTCTACAGAGATAGTCTGTCTGGCTGTCAACACACCAGAGAGACACGGGTAGCTATCTATCACTCTATCCTAGGGCTGGCCAATATATAGAATTCATTCGATTCATTCTTTTTTTGCGCGATGTTCCAAATGCCTGTATCGCAAGAATCAAGGTTTAGTCATTTTGTCGTTTTTATGAGTGTTTATGTTCTCATGTTGTCTTTTTGGTCTCATTTCCTTCGCTCCTCTGTGTGAACCTTCCCCATTTACGCCAGAGATCTGTATATAATGACGAGATGCTCATGTCTCCGCCCTAACAATGGGAGTCGTTGTCCCAAAGGCTGGAAGGCAGGTCGTCAAGCTTAGGTCCAAAGTAAGCCCATAGAAACACATTGGCCTTATTTTGGAAAGGTTTTATCAAGAGTGAAATCTCTCGCTTCGCCAATTCCTCTATGGTTTACACACACGCCAAGCCCCTCCCCCTGCCTCTCACGCCAACAAAGTTGACAGATCACTTCTTCCTCTCTGACAAGCGGTTTCAACTCGCTATTTGCATTTGAGGTTTGGTCCAACGGAATCGGTCATATGGACAACAAAACACATTGAGACATTATTTTACTGTAATAGAGGAGAAGTTAACTTTTCTAACGATACCCTTTTTATGTCTCAACTACTCCAATTACGCGCAGAGCAGACACTACTAAAACGAGAGTATCAATGAACATTGATTCTGGAAAATGAATGGTCAGTTTGTTGCGCACGGCATTGTGGTACTGTTATACTAGCTGTCTAGTCTTTATAAGCATAAAACACAATTATATAAGGAAATGCCAACTCGTTCTCATTCTGAGAAATAAGGTAGGGCACTTGATTTCAACATCTGAACAAAGTGGTCAGGCTAACATGCTGTTCAAACAGTTGGAGACAGACAGAAGGGTGTGTTCATAACAAATCAACTGTTCAACCTTGTTCGCTAGCAAATAGATCCAAGTTGGCTAAACTTGAAATATAAAGATTAGCTGGCTAATCACTAGCACGTGGGCTTGAGAGATTCTTGATGAGGCCTGTGTTCATTTTCTATAGCCTAATGCCTGCTATAAGAAGTTAGTCATTATTAGTGAATGTGCATTATGCATGGTTCTAGTTAAATCTGTAACAAAAATGACATTTTCATAGCCAGATCAGTGATTATTGCCAAAAAAAAAGCAGGTAAAACTATTTTGATAAAATAATTAAATTATTAGTGGGTCTTATGGTTGTGGAAGGCTTATGTTTATAACTTCACAAGCCCTGAATTCATTAGATTATTGATGACTGTTTGAAATGCAGTGGATTTGACCTTTAATTGTACAACAATGCATATTTAGAGAGAACTAAAAAGTATTCGGAAAGTATTCAGACCGCTTGACTTTTTCCACATTTTGTTACATTACAGCCTTATTCTAAAATGTATTCAATAGTTGTTTTCCCCTCAGCAATCTACACACAATACCCCATAATGACTAAGCAAAAACAGGTTAAAAACTAAATTCACATTTATAAAAAAATTGAAAAACTGAAATATCACATTTCCATAAGTATTCAGACCCTTTACTCAGTACTTTGTTGAAGCATCTTTGGCAGAGATTACAGCCTTGAGTCTTCTTGGGTATGCCACTACAAGCTTGGCACACCTGTATTTGGGGAGTTTCTCCCATTCTTCTCTGCAGATCCTCTCAAGCTCTGTCAGGTTGGATGGGGAGCGTCACTGCACAACTATTTTCAGGTCTCTCCAGATATGTTAGAATGGATTAAAGTCCAGAGATGTTCGATCGGGTTCATGTCCGGGCTCTGCCTGGGCCACTCAAGGACATTCAGAGACTTGCCCCGAAGCCACTCCTGCATTGTCTTGGCTGTGTGCTTAGGGCCGTTGTCCTGTTGGAAGGTGAACCTTCGTCCCAGTCTGAGGTCCTGAGCGCTCTGGAGCAGGTTTTCCTCAAGGATCTCTCTGTACTTTGCTCGGTTAATCTTTCTCTCGATCCTGACTAGTCTCTCAGTCCCTGCCGCTAAAAAACATCCCCACAGCATGATGCTGCCACCAGCATGCTTCATTGTAGGGATGGTGCCAGGTTTTCTCCAGACGTGACGCTTGGCATTCAGAGTTCAATCTTGGCTTCATCAGTCATGTGCCTTTTACTGAGGAGTGGCTTCCATCCGGCCATTCTACCATAAAGGCCTGATTTGGTGGAGTGCTGCAGAGATGGTTGTCCTTCTGGAAGGTTCTCCCATCTCCACAGAGGAACTCTAGAGCTCTGTCAGAGTGACCATCGGGTTCTTGGTCCCCTCCCTGACCAAGGCCCTTCTCCCCCGATTGGCCGGGCTGCCAGCTTTAGGAAGAGTCTTGGTGGTTCCAAACCTTTTCAATTTAAGAATGATGGAGGCCACTGTGTTCTTGGGGACCTTCAATGCTGCAGAAATGTTTTGATACCCTTTCCCAGATCTGTGCCTCGACACAATCCTGTCTCGGAGCTCTACGGACAATTCCTTCGACCTCATGGCTTGGTTTTTGCTCTGACATGCACTGTCAACTGTGGGACCTTATATAGACAGGTGTGTGCCTTTCCAAATCATGTCCAATCAATTGAATTTACCACAGGTGGACTCCAATCAAGTTGTAGAAACATCTCAAGGATGATCAATGGAAACAGGATGCACCTGAGCTACATTTCTAGTCTCATAGCAAAGGTTCTGAATACTTATGTAAAAATGTATAAAAACCTGTTTTGGCTTTTCATTATGGGGTATTGTGTGTAGAGTAATGAGGGGAAAAAAAGGGGTCTGAATACTTTCCGAATGCACTTATGTCGTGGATCGCCCATAAGTTTGAAAAAATAGAGATATGATTTTTAGGCCATAACGCCCAGCCCTACACTCATCCCTCTCTCTCTCACTCTATCAGTCTATCCCTCTCCCTATCCCTCTATCAGTCTATCCCTCTCTCTCTCACTCTATCAGTCTATCCCTCTCTCTATCACTCTATCAGTCTATCCCTCTCCCTATCACTCTATCAGTCTATCCCTCTCCCTATCACTCTATCAGTCTATCCCCCTCCCTATCACTCTATCAGTCTATCCCTCTCCTATCACTCTATCAGTCTATCCCCTCCCTATCACTCTATCAGTCTATCCCCTCTCCCTATCACTCTATCAGTCTATCCTCTCCCTATCACTCTATCAGTCTATCCCTCTCCCTATCACTCTATCAGTCTATCCCTCTCCCTATCACTCTATCAGTCTATCCCTCTCTCTCTCACTCTATCAGTCTATCCCTCTCTCTCTCACTCTATCAGTCTATCCCTCTCTCTCTCACTCTATCAGTCTATCCCTCTCTCTCTCACTCTATCAGTCTATCCCTCTCTCTCTCACTCTATCAGTCTATCCCTCTCCCTATCACTCTATCAGTCTATCCCTCTCCCTATCACTCTATCAGTCTATCCCTCTCTCTCTCACTCTATCACTCTATCCCTCTCCCTATCACTCTATCAGTCTATCCCTCTCCCTATCACTCTATCAGTCTATCCCCCTCCCTATCACTCTATCAGTCTATCCCTCTCCCTATCACTCTATCAGTCTATCCCTCTCCCTATCACTCTATCAGTCTATCCCTCTCCCTATCACTCTATCAGTCTATCCCTCTCCCTATCCCTCTATCAGTCTATCCCTCTCTCTCTCACTCTATCAGTCTATCCCTCTCTCTCTCACTCTATCAGTCTATCCCTCTCTCTCTCACTCTATCAGTCTATCCCTCTCTCTCTCACTCTATCAGTCTATCCCTCTCCCTATCACTCTATCAGTCTATCCCTCTCTCTATCACTCTATCAGTCTATCCCTCTCCCTATCACTCTATCAGTCTATCCCTCTCTCTCTCACTCTATCACTCTATCCCTATCACTCTATCAGTCTATCCCTCTCCCTATCACTATATCAGTCTATCCCCCTCCCTATCACTCTATCAGTCTATCCCTCTCCCTATCAGTCTATCCCTCTCCCTATCACTCTATCAGTCTATCCCTCTCCCTATCACTCTATCAGTCTATCCCTCTCTCTCTCACTATATCAGTCTATCCCTCTCCCTATCACTATATCAGTCTATCCCTCTCCCTATCACTCTATCAGTCTATCCCTCTCCCTATCACTCTATCAGTCTATCCCTCTCCCTATCACTCTATCAGTCTATCCCTCTCTCTATCACTCTATCAGTCTATCCCTCTCCTATCACTCTATCAGTCTATCCCTCTCCCTATCACTCTATCAGTCTATCCCTCTCCCTATCACTCTATCAGTCTATCCCTCTCCCTATCACTCTATCAGTCTATCCCTCTCCCTATCACTCTATCAGTCTATCAGTATATCCCTATCAGTCTATCTCTCTCCCTATCACTCTATCAGTCTATCCCTCTCCCTATCACTCTATCAGTCTATCCCTCTCCCTATCACTCTATCAGTCTATCCCTCTCCCTATCACTCTATCAGTCTATCCCTCTCCCTATCACTCTATCAGTCTATCCCTCTCCCTATCACTCTATCAGTCTATCCCTCTCCTATCACTCTATCAGTCTATCCCTCTCCCTATCACTCTATCAGTCTATCCCTCTCCTATCACTCTATCAGTCTATCCTCTCCCTATCACTCTATCAGTCTATCCCTCTCCCTATCACTCTATCAGTCTATCCCTCTCCCTATCACTCTATCAGTCTATCCCTCTCCCTATCACTCTATCAGTCTATCCCTCTCCCTATCAGTCTATCCCTCTCCCTATCACTCTATCAGTCTATCCCTCTCTCTCTCACTATATCAGTCTATCCCTCTCCCTATCACTATATCAGTCTATCCCTCTCCCTATCACTCTATCAGTCTATCCCTATCACTCTATCAGTCTATCCCTCTCCCTATCACTCTATCAGTCTATCCCTCTCCCTATCACTCTATCTCTCTCCCTATCACTCTATCAGTCTATCCCTCTCTCTATCACTCTATCAGTCTATCCCTCTCCCTATCACTCTATCAGTCTATCCTCTCTCTCTCACTCTATCAGTCTATCCCTCCTATCACTCTATCAGTCTATCCCTCTCCTATCACTATATCAGTCTATCCCTCTCCCTATCACTCTATCAGTCTATCCCTCTCCCTCTATCAGTCTATCCTCTCTCCCTATCACTCTATCAGTCTATCCCTCTCCCTATCACTCTATCAGTCTATCCCTCTCTCTCTCACTATATCAGTCTATCCCTCTCCCTATCACTATATCAGTCTATCCCTCTCCCTATCACTCTATCAGTCTATCCCTCTCTCTATCACTCTATCAGTCTATCCCTCTCCCTATCACTCTATCAGTCTATCTCTCTCCCTATCACTATATCAGTCTATCCCTCTCCCTATCACTCTATCAGTCTATCCCTCTCTCTATCACTCTATCAGTCTATCCCTCTCCCTATCACTCTATCAGTATATCCCTCTCCCTATCACTCTATCAGTCTATCCATCTCCCTATCACTCTATCAGTCTACCCCTCTCCCTATCACTCTATCAGTCTATCCCTCTCTCTATCACTCTATCAGTCTATCCCTCTCCCTATCACTCTATCCCTCTCCCTATCACTCTATCAGTCTATCCCTCTCCCTATCACTCTATCAGTCTATCCCTCTCTCTATCACTCTATCAGTCTATCCCTCTCCCTATCACTCTATCCCTCTCCCTATCATTCTATCAGTCTATCCCTCTCCCTATCACTCTATCAGTCTATCTCTCTCCCTATCACTATATCAGTCTATCCCTCTCCCTATCACTCTATCAGTCTATCCCTCTCCCTATCACTCTATCAGTATATCCCTCTCCCTATCACTCTATCAGTCTATCCATCTCCCTATCACTCTATCAGTCTACCCCTCTCCCTATCACTCTATCAGTCTATCCCTCTCTCTATCACTCTATCAGTCTATCCCTCTCCCTATCACTCTATCCCTCTCCCTATCACTCTATCAGTCTACCCCTCTCCCTATCACTCTATCAGTCTATCCCTCTCTCTATCACTCTATCAGTCTATCCCTCTCCCTATCACTCTATCCCTCTCCCTATCATTCTATCAGTCTATCCCTCTCCCTATCACTCTATCAGTCTATCCCTCTCTCTATCACTCTATCAGTCTATCCCTCTCTCTATCACTCTATCAGTCTACCCCTCTCCCTATCACTCTATCAGTCTATCCCTCTATCACTCTATCCCTCTCCCTATCATTCTATCAGTCTATCTCTATCAGTCTATCCCTCTCCCTATCACTCTATCAGTCTATCCCTCTCCCTATCACTCTATCAGTCTATCCCTCTCCCTATCACTCTATCCCTCTCCCTATCATTCTATCAGTCTATCCCTCTCCCTATCACTCTATCAGTCTATCCCTCTCCCTATCACTCTATCAGTCTATCCCTCTCTCTATCACTCTATCAGTCTACCCCTCTCCCTATCACTCTATCAGTCTATCCCTCTCTCTATCACTCTATCCCTCTCCCTATCATTCTATCAGTCTATCTCTATCAGTCTATCCCTCTCCCTATCACTCTATCAGTCTATCCCTCTCCCTATCACTCTATCAGTCTATCCCTCTCCCTATCACTCTATCAGTCTATCCCTCTCCTATCACTCTATCAGTCTATCTCTCTCTATCACTCTATCCCTCTCCCTATCATTCTATCAGTCTATCTCTATCAGTCTATCCCTCTCCCTATCACTCTATCAGTCTATCCCTCTCCCTATCACTCTATCAGTCTATCCCTCTCCCTATCACTCTATCAGTCTATCCCTCTCCCTATCACTCTATCAGTCTATCCCTCTCCCTATCACTATATCAGTCTATCCCTCTCCCTATCACTCTATCAGTCTATCCCTCTCCCTATCACTCTATCAGTCTATCCCTCTCCCTATCACTCTATCAGTCTATCCCTCTCCCTATCACTATATCAGTCTATCCCCTCCCTATCACTCTATCAGTCTATCCCTCTCCCTATCACTCTATCAACACACCAGAGAGACATGGATACCTTCTATTGGTGCGCGGGTCAGCTGTTTGTTCATCCGCACCAGCCTGCAATTGCTAATAACCCATCCTCAACTGCCCGACTATATGTGATAAAGTGAAAATCTGAGGCCGCACCCGACCCTAACCCGCTAATATAGAAAATGCGCTGTTGGCTACAGTCAGAGATGGTGGATTGTTTGACGGGGGGTGCAGGATTTTTTTTCACAGATAGTATGTTTCTGCTTCTAATTTCCTAAATGTTGGTAGGCTATTTGTTAGTCAACTTGTCTATAATTAGATA